>NW_007729512.1:187323-195423 GCF_000696425.1 Galeopterus variegatus | reverse complement strand
ATACTAACATACACTCATACATTCCCACACCCATACACAATCGTTGTTACACACATACACATACACACACACATATCCATGCATACTTTCAAACATGTGAACACGCTCACAGGTGCACAGTACTCATAAGTATGCTCAATCTCCCATATACTCAATTGCACACAATGCATGTGCACTTAACATATACTCTCACACACATGTGCACACATTCACACATGTGCATACATGCACTCACCACATGCACACACACACACTCACATATACACACTCACATATACACACTCCCCCTCTCACACACACACACACTCTCACATCTACCCATATACTTGTAATAACTATTTACATATATATTCCAACTAAGAAAATAGGAAGTTTTAAAACATTTCTCTGCATCCCCAGTAATACCTAGCATAGCTCTGGGCATCGAGTAAAAGCATAGAAACAAAACCAAAGCACATGAAATAGGAAGAAGAAAACTTTTAATTGACCAACTTCTTTCTGGGTAAATTAATTTTGAAAGAGCAAACCCTGGTCCGTTTATTGCCTACCAACATTTTATGGTATAAGTGTCAAAAACCGGAATTTGTGGCATAGCACATGTGAAAACAAGTATCAAAATTCAAAATAAAATGCACACAAGAATGGTTGCTGCTCTAAGTAAACTGTCCAAACAAGGTATATATGACCAATACTTCAAGATTAGCATTCCCATTTTACAAAGGACGACACCAAGGCCTGGAGAAAGTAAACAGCACTTGTCACTAAACCGAAACCTCTTTGGCAGGGAGCATGTCTGACGTGTCTTGCTTTGTATCCCTAGTACCAGCAGAATGCCTGATTCCTTATTTTCTTCCTCAGGGTATAAATGTAAGAATATGGTATGAGCGTATGAGAGAGTGTTGTGTGAGAGTCTGTACATGAGTGTTTTTGCATGAGTTAGTGTGTGTCAATGGGTGTGTTTCGGAAATATCGGCCAAATAAAATAATGTGGCTCAAAGTCACACAAGTTAAAAAGGATTCATTTGAATTAACCTCAGCTGGTCTTTAAAGCACATACTCTTTCTAGTACAACCATTGCCATTAGAAAGCTCACAATGAAAGGTGCAATATAGAGAGGTCTTAAGGTCAAATACCCCTGGAATGTGTTCCGGAGCTGTCCTGTTGCCCCCCAAATGCCGGCTCTCTCATGTGTGCATGTCGACCTCTAGGATTTGGCCACACCTTGTTTAGTCAATTTATGTCATGCAGCAGCCATTCCTGTGTGCGTGGATTTGTTTTCTTAATGTAGATACTTTTAAGCTACAAATATCAGTTTTTGACACTTGTAAAATGTCATTTATAACCTTTTTAACTAGTTTTTTTTAAACTATTTTTGCGTAGTTTTCTTAGATTTTTCTCCAGAAACAGAGGCACTTTAGGGGTATCACAGGCTCTTAACACTTGGTTAGAGATTTCTTATAAAAGTTCTACTTTTTCTGAGGATTTCTCCTTCCTTCAGAGCCTTGGGTAATTTGATATCTTCATCAGAGATTAAATAATTGAATAAAATCACCTGTTTCAATAAATGCTGAGGGGGGGTTGAAAGTTCTCATTTGTTTGCTTATAGATTCTTTCATCCACTCCACCAATTGGCAAATTGAGAAGAATTTGGTCAGAATTTCCCATTGTTGCTCTTAGCTGCCACGCGGCTCTTCTTGGACGACGGAAGGAACCTGTCCCTGCTGAATGATTTTGTGACTGACCATTCGAGCTCCTCGTTTTAGGCTATCTTCTTGAAAGGAAGTCTGAGGAGAGACAGTTTCAAGGGAGTCTTAAGGGGGTGTCAAGATTTACCAAACGGACCACAGGAAGAGGCCTTGCTAAGCAGAGGGGACTGCCTGAGATGCTGCAGCATGGTGTTGGGGGGATGAGGCAGGGGACGTCATCAGGGCCAAATGCCAAAAACCTTCCCTCTCACACACACAGAGTTTAACAGGAAGAGGCCTTGCTAAGCAGAGGGGACTGCCTGAGATGCTGCAGCATGGTGTTGGGGGAATGAGGCAGGGGACGTCCTCAGGGCCAAATGCCAAAAACCTTCCCTCTCACACACACAGAGTTTAGTATGAATGGGTCATGAGTCTTAACATTAGAACAAACAAACCTTTAATGACCTGAACCCAAACAGATGTACATAACCTGTTCCCATATTGTTTCATGTCATCTCAGGAAGACTTGCCTGTATTTAGTTTGTCAGTGACCAGGGCAAGTTTTCCCTGGAAGAAGGAAAGAGCCTTTGCCTAAGAATACATTACACAGTGATTGACCTGATGGCTTCTGCTATTATTTTGTGCTTTAAAAGAATCAGAGTAGTCTTTACCCAAGAATTCCACAAAAGCAGTTGCCTGTCAAACAGGATCCCTTGTGTGCTTTGGGGCTGACAGGCTGCAGAGTAGTCACCTGGTATGTGCCTATTTCCCTGGTGGGCCATGAGCTCCTCGAAGGTAAGGATCCTGCCTTCTGCATGAATCATTCCACAGACATTTGGAAGTGCAACGGTGCTGGGGACCAAGTGACAAAGATGAGTAACACTAGCAGGGTCCTTTGGCTCAGTAAATAAACAATTCCAGTTCAGTGTCTTCAGTGCTATGATTGGGAAAACGTGGGGTGCAGGGGGCTTAGGGGGAGGCCGCCCACTGTGGATTTGCGGGGTTGGGGCAGTTTCCTGCAGGCAGTGAAGTCTGAAGTCAAGTCTTTTGTTTGGTTTTGGTTGTTCTTGTTTTGTTTTTGTGGCTGGCAGGTAGGTACAGGAATAAACCCTGGACCTCGCTGTTGTCAGCACCACGCTCTAACCAGCCGAGCTAACATGCTCAAGTCAAGTCTTGAAAGATGTGAGCAGGCCTTCTCCTCACCTGACCCCTTCCCTGGATGCCTGATGAAGCAACAACAGGATGAAAGGGATGGGCACAGAAACCGGTGGAAGGAGGGAACAGGCGAGACTAGATGGCGGCCACCTGGCCCCGGGCTCATTCCCGTGCATCCGTGAGCATCCCGTCCGATCCGCTCCTCTGTGCCCAGACCCCTCGCTCCACCGGCCTGTGCCTGTGCGATTTTTTACTTTAAAAAGTAAGTACTTTTTAAAAAGTTTCCTCCTTCTCTTCCACCCTTCCTTTTAACCGCAGCAGCTTCCGTGAAAACCTGCCAGAAACAGGCCTGCCAGGCCGGCTGCGCGGGGGTGGCGGGGGCCGCAGAGCTGCCACCCGCGTCCTGCACGTGCGCCTCGCACCGCGCCCAGCGCTGTCACGACTCGGTGGCCGAGGTGATTAATTAGCGGCGTGGCCTTGCGGGGGACGCGTGCCGGCCTCCACATCTGCCCCGTGCCAGCAGGGGTCAATCCGCGGTGTCACTCCTTTCCCTCTCACTCCCTCCAAAGCCTAATTGGCTGTGACACGCGGGCCAGCTGCTGGGAGAGGTGGAGCGCGGCGGGCGGCTCCAGGACGGCGGCTGCGGGCAGGTGCACGGCCCGGGACAGTGCGCGCCGCTCAGGCCGGCGGCCGCGGCTTTGTTCCAGGACCAGGGCAGGCCGCGGGCTTTGGGCATCCGCATCCTGTTTCTTCCTCCTGGTCACAGCCAGGCGGTCGGGGAGGAGAAAAGGGGGAGGTTTCCAGGGTCCATAAAGAGGGATCAGGAAGCGCTCTTGTCGCTGAACAATTAGCACACACACACCCACCCCCTTCATGGGCTGAAATCATTGTGCCGCTTTTACTACTCTTATTGTGAAATAAATTTGATCGGATTTATTCCTGCCTAGGTAAAGAGAGAATGAACGTGCTGGGGGGCAGGGAGAAGGGAAGAGGAAGAGAGAAGGGGTAATTTTGGAAGCTTGGGCTTGGGAGGGAATCTGCACCTCCAAGAATTGCCTTGAGCACAGGAGGGGGATAGAGAGATCTAGTAGGTGGGGGACAGGCCAGGTATGGCCCAGCTTGTGGGACTCAAGAGGGAACACCCTTTTTGAAAAACAGCCTTGCAAGGCTGTTTCGGACTCCCTTTTTACTCAACAGCAGGATTATCCTGGAAACCATTCTGATGGTGCTTTTCCAACAAAATGATCCGTGCATCTTCATGGATTAGGGGGGGAGCAGAGCGGAAGGGCCCTAATATCCGTTGTGCCCCACAAAGTGGCCAGGAAGGGTGCNGCCGGCGGCCGCGGCTTTGTTCCAGGACCAGGGCAGGCCGCGGGCTTTGGGCATCCGCATCCTGTTTCTTCCTACTGGTCACAGCCAGGCGGTCGGGGAGGAGAAAAGGGGGAGGTTTCCAGGGTCCATAAAGAGGGATCAGGAAGCGCTCTTGTCGCCGAACAATTAGCACACACACACCCCCACCCCCTTCATGGGCTGAAAACATTGTGCCGCTGTTACTACTCTTATTGTGAAATAAATTTGATCGGATTTATTCCTGCCTAGGTAAAGAGAGAATAAACGTGCTGGGGGGCAGGGAGAAGGGAAGAGGAAGAGAGAAGGGGTAATTTTGGAAGCTTGAGCTTGGGAGGGAATCTGCACTTCCAAGAATTGCCTTGAGCACAGGAGGGGGAGAGAGAGATGCAGTAGGTGGGGGACAGGCCAGGTATGGCCCAGCTTGTGGGACTCGAGAGGGAACACACTTTTTGAAAAACAGCCTTGCAAGGCTGTTTCGGACTCCCTTTTTACTCAATAGCAGGATTATCCTGGAAACCATTCTGATGGTGCTTTTCCAACAAAATGATCCGTGCATCTTCATGGATTAGGGAGGGAGCAGAGCGGAAGGGCCCTAATATCCGTTGTGCCCCACAAAGTGGCCAGGAAGGGTGCTGAGCACTCCTGTACCCCTTGTGGAGGCTGAGACAGGCCTTTTGGCCTCCTCGATCCTGCTACTCAGAGCTGAACTAGGTGGCCAACTTGAATGATTCATGTGTTTCATTCATTCAGCAACTTTCAGGGAGCCCAAGTCTGGGCCAAACACTGTGGTAGGTAAAGAGACACGCAAGCTTACACCTGGAGCAGGACAGTCATCAGTGCTGGGGGACACCACAGCAATCATCTGCCCCCCCCCTTCTCAGCCTGGAACCCAATGAAGGCCACAAGTAGAAGGGTCAGCTGCGCAGGTGTGGGGTATTTCTCCTAAACCTTAAGACCATCTTCTTTTCAGAGAACTGGAAGGGCCCACAAGTGGGAAGACAGAGGGTACTTGAAGAGGGCTTGGAGATCCCCCCAGCTGAAGGGGCAGTAATAACCTCATTAGGAGGGAGGGGGCTTTGTGGCACAGGTAGCATCAGCCACCACCATGGCCCCGCAGCTGACCGCATGCTGTCAGCAGTTTGAGAGCAGTTTGAGCAGCCGTAATTGCCTTTGCCAGGAAGCTCCTGCCTCACACCTCGCTTCTCGTTAGCCCCCTGCCGGGCTGCCACCCTGGCAGATGAGGAAGGGCTGCTGCATCCTCAGCCCAGCTCCGCCTCCTGGATCTCCGTCCCTCCGTCCTTCCGCTCCCACCCCTCCCCTAACCACCTGACAGTCGCCTTGTCCCCTCGTTCTTGGTCCTCCAGCCCTTGAACCAGGGAGCTAAAGGTGAGAATAGGAGAACAGCTTTATCTTTGGCTCTCTTGTGTCCCAACTTTCTGACATCCCCGCTGAACATAAAGGAGCCATTCTCCGTCCTGCCCTCCAGCTGCAGAGCAGCAAGTGCCCCTTTACTTGTGGTGAAGTGCAGGCCGTTGCTCAGTGGCTCAACCAGCCCATGTTTGGATGGACGAGACACTGTGACAGGGAGTAAGGATGCTCATTCAGATGCCTGCAGTCTCATCGGGGGGCAGGGAGCAGGTATCACCATGTGCAAAGGAGAATAACAGCACAACAATGCAAGAGATGTCATGATGCTGAATGAATAGCAGGAGTGACAAACAGTGGATTCAAAGGAAGTGGGGAGCTGGAGCTTGACAAATACCCAGTCTACTGTGTGCTGTTGACTAGAGCTACAGACACCTGCCCAGAAACTTCATCCCCTGACTTCGAGAAGGTCACAGTCCAGCAGGGAGGTGAAGACTGAGGCCTGTGACATTCTAAGCAGAGTGCACAGTAGCAGCAGGGACCGCAGGTGAGGGGCAGACTGAGCACAGCAGAACCTGCCCAGAAACTTCATCCCCTGACTTCGAGAAGGTCACAGTCCAGCAGGGAGGTGAAGATTGAGGCCTGTGACATTCTAAGCAGAGTGCACAGTAGCAGCAGGGACCGCAGGTGAGGGGCAGACTGAGCACAGCAGAGGGAGCTGACAGGAGCAGGAGCACATTGTGATGGTGCTTTTCCAACAAAATGATCAGTGCATCTCCATGGATTGGGGAGGGAGTAGAGTGGAAGGGCCCTAATATCTGTTGTGCCCCACAAAGTGGCCAGTGAGAGTGGCCTGGGCTGTGACAGGGAGGGTGGGCTGGACTGTAGCAGCCCTAGGAGCTGGGACTGACTGAGCACAGCACCTGCTCCGAGAGGGCTTTGTGTCATCTGCAGCCAGCTAGGATGGGCTCACTGTGGCTCTTTGTCTTCCTCCCTCCCTCCCATGTGCCATGACAGTGGCTTTCCTTCATTTCCTACACCACAGCCCACTTAATCATTCAGGCAGTTTTAATTTGGCTGCAAAATGGGTGCTCTTTCTTTTAAAGTTTGTGGTCAACCTGTTCATTTTAGAGACTTTGCATACAGAAAGAGCCAAGAAACTTTTGGAAAGTTGAGGGGACATAACCAATCGTTGTCTGTTTTTAACTGTGCATCATCAAGAAATGGGCTTTACTGATTTCCAATTGCCCCACCTTTACCATTGATGTCACCTCCCAGAGCAGACTACATTTTTGATTTAGTGAACTAAGCCATAGTTTTGGCATCTGATGGGCATAGCCTCTTTAAGTCCTTGGGTCAGGATCCCCATAGCTTCTCTCTGTTCTGCCAAGAGCAGAGCCTGGTATTCAGCAAATGTGCTGGTAAAATGGCACCACTTTTTCTGATCCCTCAAGGTCACCAAGTGGAAGTGTGAGGACGGCCAATCAAAGTCAAATCGGGTGCAATATTGTGAGAGAAGAGGTGATAGCGGAGGCTCAGGCAGAACCGGGCTCTCCACCACCTGTTCAGCACCTCCACCTGCCACGCAGAGCTTTGCTCAGCTGCTAGAGGCAGCGTCTGTCTTGGATAAACCTTTTTCTTCACTTTAGTCTTGCTTGCTCTTCTGAATTTGGTACTTGGCTAGCTCTCATAGCCCTCTACTGCAGCTTTTCCTGGAATATGTTCAGTGGAAATCTAGACTCTTGGGACAGTTATTTTTAAAAAATAAATTATAAAATAAATAGTTGGGAGGGGTCTAGTTCTGTAGTCACATAAGTTTTGGAAATGTGATCTACTCCACTCCCCTCTTGGGGATTCGCTATGCACATTAGTCCCATAAAGGTTCTGAGAAGTCTTACACCTTGAAAATCTGTTTAGTTTTATTTATTTTAGCTGCCAAATTTATTTCACTGCAGAAGCTCATTTTTTATACAACAACTATTAGCATCTCATGGAACTTAGGTTTTACAGAATGCATTTGGGGTAAATGTTGCTGGCCCAAGGATCATCAGTGATAGTCTGAGATATACCACTTTACCAGGCTATTCTTGAAGATGCAAAGCCTTCTGGAACCAAACAAGTAATTCTTTCATGACAACCAATGGGTAGGCAGATGGCAACCCCATAGGTACTTCTGAAATCACATCACATGGGTGATCACCTACTCCATGCAGCCAACCAAAGCCGAGAACTCCGGTTGGGGTTATAGAGATACTGGGCTTCTCTTCAAAAATTAAAAGCATGCCTCTGTTGTGACAGAAGGCATAAAGTGGATGCATACCCACTCAAACAAATTAATGTTTATATCACACAATTGATTTAGAAAAGGAAAAAAGTCCATAGCACAGAAAAGACAATCAAACAGAGAAGAAGGGGAGAGTCATTTTCCTTTTAATCCAAATTTTCTCTCCAGCTCTTAAGTGTTTAGCCAAAGCAACTACTGCGTATGAACACAAGGAGGTAGTAGATAGTTATTAAATAAACAGTGCACACCAGCTCTTTTCCA
>NW_007729512.1:185076-186911 GCF_000696425.1 Galeopterus variegatus | reverse complement strand
AAGACAATCAAACAGAGAAGAAGGGGAGAGTCATTTTCCTTTTAATCCAAATTTTCTCTCCAGCTCTTAAGTGTTTAGCCAAAGCAACTACTGCATATGAACACAAGGAGGTAGTAGATAGTTATTAAATAAACAGTGCACACCAGCTCTTTTCCAATCACGTTTGAAAATAAAATAAGAATGGAGATCAAATTGTAGCAAGAGATATCGTTTCATTCATTCTTTCATTTAAGAAGCATTTATTGGGTACCTACTGTGCACAAAATACTCTTGCATTGAGAAGAAAGAGAAAGAAGTTAGGTGAATAAGGTACAATCTTACCCTAAAGGAGTTAACAGGTTTGTAGGAGAGTTAACATGTAGACTCTGAAACAATAGTCGTAAAATCACTGGGCCTTAAAAAGAAGACCCATTAGAGGCCATACAATCCAAAGACATCACACTGACACATGAGGAAAGTGAGGTTCAGGGAGAATGAGAGACACAGTTAAAGCCACACACCTTTTCAGTAACATTCCTGAAGCTAATCCATCATCCTCCTGCTCTCCCAAGCCTCCTCCTCCTA
The DNA here is from genome assembly GCF_000696425.1 of Galeopterus variegatus. Taxonomy (NCBI): domain Eukaryota; kingdom Metazoa; phylum Chordata; class Mammalia; order Dermoptera; family Cynocephalidae; genus Galeopterus; species Galeopterus variegatus. The sequence continues at coordinate 186,347 of NW_007729512.1, read as the reverse complement.
GTCCACAAAGAGTGTGAATAGAGCCCCAAACAGTTGCAAGGAAAGTGCAGTGGAGGCTCAGAGGAGAAGCCCTTATAAAATGAGGCATTTAGGCTAGCTCTTTAAAAATGTGTAGGATTTTGACAGGTTGGAGATAGCATTGAGGATGGAAGGGCATATCAGGAGGGTGGAACGACAAATGAAGATTTAGAAATGAAAAGCTGCAGGGTACATTTAGGTTACAGGAAGACAGTCCAATTCTTGGTCAGATACGTGGTAGAGGGAAAGAATTTTATGACAAAATTATAAATCCTGAATAGCAGGTAGAGCCAAGTCCCTGGACAGCCCAGAGTGAGACTAAGAGCTAGGTTAATTCAGCATGACTAGTCAGAGCCATACAGGAGCTGTGGAGGTTGTTACCTCATCCAGGCCAAAGCGAGACATGCTGAGGAAAGGGAGCGTAGCAGGGAAGAGAGGGGTGAAATGCCAGAGACGTAGCAGATTTGGGGGAGGAAAAATTGCTAGAGTGGAAGGAAGCGTGTCCACACGGTAAACGATATTACATAGGGGACTGTTTCTGTTGTAGGGAACAGGGGTGAAGAGGTTTCCTTCCCATCAGAACTTTTAGTGCCAGGCTCGGTGTCATCAATTCATCTCTCCAAAGTGGCTCTAGTCTTGTGCTTGGTAAGAACTGGAATTGATGGAAAAGGATTATAAAGCCTCAATGCTCTTACAACCCTTGAGGTGATACCTACTTTGGAGAGAGAATTACTTCCCAGGAGTCTGGAATTACCCAAGTATACAAAAGAGCACTGAGTATTGACCTCGCCTTGGCCATCTAGACCTCATAGTGACAATCTCAGACTCCTTCTCTTTAACTCACATTCTTTCTCTTTAAATCATGCAAGTGTTCATATATATATTTAAGCCACAAGGAAATGTTTCATCTTGGAAAACCTTGGTGCTCAAGCCACGCCTGATCAATATTTCTATTTTCTAAAATTTTCTTGGCAGCTTTTGCAATATTGTTTTTCTTGGAAGCAGGAAGACTTATAAATGGATGTTTCAAATATTCTGTCAAACTGACCATTCGGGTCATCTCATAATTGAATATAAATAAATAATCTAAGCCAAATACTCTGATGCTTCCAAATATTCAGACATTTGTCATTGTAGAGTCAATGCATTTATATATTTATACATGGCAAGTAATATGGATAGTTGGTTTTATAATGGCACAGGCTCAGAGCTGGGCCAGAGTTTAATTCTTCAGCAGAAAGAAACTCTGATCT
>NW_007729512.1:178841-184595 GCF_000696425.1 Galeopterus variegatus | reverse complement strand
AATGGCACAGGCTCAGAGCTGGGCCAGAGTTTAATTCTTCAGCAGAAAGAAACTCTGATCTGGATGTTTAATTCTTCAGCAGAAAGAAACTCTGATCTGGATGAGCCCCCCAAATTCATTCTTGTGATTTTTGCCATTCCTGCACAATGCTGTTCCATGCCAGCACACCACACTATCCCAAAGAGTCTTCATCTGAATGCCAGCAAGGCTGTGAAAACACCTCCACTCCTTGTGACCACCCGGTTTACTGCCATATCTGAGAGGGGAAGGAGACTTGAAGGACCCAGCCTTATGTTCAAAGCATAAAATCAATAAGCCTTTTCTCACACATTGAGAAGAAATGAAAGGGGGGGGGGTGGAACAAAGAGGAAAGAGAAAAAGGCAGAGACGAGGAGAAAAAAGGAGAAGCATTCAGGATCGACCCACTCTGTACTGATGCATGTTCTGCAAAATAATAGAGAAACGCAGAGAAGCCCCGGCTGTTTCTTCGTGTGAAGAAATCACATGCGTATATCACAGTAGTAATTAAAACCTCTCAGTCAGATGCTATAGAGAGATTAGTTGTCACATTGTGTTAAAGGAAGCCTTGCCTTATTCCCTAGAAGGGGACAGACTGCCTGCCGTCCTGTCATCTGTTCTTGTGCTAGAGCGACCCTCAGCCAGCATGCCTCGCTGACAGATTCTGTGCACAGAAGCCCTTTGCAACTGGGAGTGTTCTCCCTGCTAAATAAGAGAAAAAAATGGGCTACATCTATGTGCCCAGCTACTCCAACCCAGTCCCCTACAACCACCCCAGTTTGCTTCAGCTAAGACCCTGAATGCTGTGTAGAAAGTCTCACTTTCCAGTTTTGCTTTTCAGGAGGACAAACTGGAAAGTTCAACAGGAAGCTGGGAAGGGAAGGCAACAGGGCAATAATAGAGGGGTGTAGTGGAAAGAAACTTGGCCTGGAATTTAGGGTATAGAGTTTCTGGTCCTCATCTCTACCAGACAGGATGAAACCTTAGATGAGTCCCTTGATTTCCCCACCTATAAACTGAGGGGATGTCTTGGCTCCAGGCCAGCTGTAATTCTATTATTCTAACCAAGTAGAATAATGTAGCCATGAGTTGAATAAAGAGCAGTGAGATCTTTGGACAATTTTTTATTACTAAATAACCTGTTGATTCAGTCAAACATCCTGTCAGACTCATGAAAAAGAAAACCCAACCAAATCAGCTTTTTTACTCAACTGAATGCTATTTTGATTGAGATGATGGGCCAAATCATTGGTCCCTAATCAAAAGGATTCACGTGGACTATCTGAAGATTCTGTGGACACCTGTTCCCCACTTGGAAAGATTTGATTTTTTAGTTCATTGTAAGAAAATTCTCCTTTGAATTGTATTTATATAATGCCTTTGCCCGNTTTTTTAGTTCATTGTAAGAAAATTCTCCTTTGAATTGTATTTATATAATGCCTTTGCCCGCAAGGTACTTGGAGCAAGGAACTTGTCTTTGACACCATCAAGAAAGTAAAAAAATAACTCACAGAATTGGAAGAAGATATTTGCAAATCGTATTTCTAATAAGAAATTGTATCTAGAATATATAAATAATATCTACAACTCAATAATAAAAAGACAACCCAATTAAAAAATGGGCAAAAGATCTAAATCGACATTTCTCCAAAGAAGATATACAAACGGCCGATAAGCAAAAACACGGTCAACATCGCTAGCCATGAGGAAAACGCAAATCAAAACTGTAATGAGATACCACCTCACACCCATTGGAATGGCTAGAATAAAAAAGACAGAGTGCTGGCAAGCTTATGGAGAAATTAGAACCCTCATACATAGCTGGTGGAGTTATAAAATGGTACAGCCACTTTGGCAAACAACCTGACAATTCCTCAAGAAGTTAAAGAGTTACCATATGACCCAGCAATTCTACTCCTAGATGCACATCCAGCAGAAATGAAAAATATATATGGTTTTTTCACACAAAAACTTGTACATAAAAGTTCATAGCAGCATTATTCATAATAGCCCAGAGTGAAAGCATCCCATTAAACGATGAATGGACAAACAAAAGGTGGTATACCCACAGAAGAAGTATTATTCAGCTATAAAAAGGCATGAAGTACTGATACACGCTACCACAGGGATGAGCCTTGAAAAAATTATGCTAAGTGAAAAAAGTCTGTCACAAAAAAAAACACATATTGGATGATCCCATTTATATGAAATGTCCAGAATAGGCAAATTGATTGAGACAGGAAGTAGATTTGTAGTTTCCAGAAGGGAGGGGGGAATTGAGGGGTTACTGTTAACTGGATGAATTTTTTGGGGGAGTGGGGTGAAAATGTTCTAGATTTGGTTACAATGTTTGCACAGCTCTGTGCATGTGCTAAAGATTACAGAATGGTACACTTTAAATAGGTGAATTGTATGCTGTGTGAATTATATCTCAATAAAGGTACTATTTTTAAAAAAGAAAGAAACTTGTTTTCTTCATCTGCTCATTTATCAGGGCCTGAACCAGTTTCTTGCCCTCCAAAAAATGTTAATTGATGCAAATTGATTTGATAGTAGTGATGACCAAAATGATGAAGATTTTTCTTCCTTTAAATGCAAACCTTTCCTTCAAGGAAATATTTGGATGTAGCTACACATCTATAACATCACTGAAATGTTAGGTCCACATGGCACCAAAAGTTTCCATCCACGTGGTCCAATATGAATGGGGGATGGGCAACCTTGCAGTGACACGGCCCTGCTTGGCGCATGCATTTCGTGGCAGGAAGGTTGACTCTGGTATCACTTAATAATCAAGACCTTCCATCCACGTGGTCCAATATGAATGGGGGATGGGCAACCTTGCAGTGACACGGCCTTGCTTGGCGCATGCATTTCGTGGCAGGAAGGTTGACTCTGGTATCACTTAATAATCAAGACCAAAGGTTTTATTTACCCTTCATTGTCCCACTACTGACTCCACATCTGTAAAATTGTGAGTTGCCTACAGTTTAAGGTTTGTTCCTAAAACTTACATGTTCAGAAACTAGATCAGATGATCTAGAGTAGATTAGAGTCAATTGCAACAAATTACTGTGAGACAATACTAGCTGTTCCAGAACTTCTGTTCTCCCCTTGTATCACAGAAATCAGGTTCAGCTGGCTGCCTAGCCACATGGTGTGGCCATATGATTGAGCTCTAGCCAGTGGACTGTGAGGAGGAGTGATGTACGCCACTTCTGGGTATTCTTAATGGGATTGAGCATATGCTCCCCAGGCTCTTTTGAAAAACTTTCCCTCTGGATAACAGAGTTAAAACACTGGAGAAAACACCTTTGCCCACAAATGAATAACACCTTTTAAGAGGACAGAGCTGTCCTACCAGCCCTAAGCCATATAATTACCACTGAATTATTACATGAGAGAAAATAAATTTATATCTAATTTAAATCACTGTGTCTTGGGGTCTCTTCATTATAGCAATTTAGACTGTATTCTAACTAATATAATTAGACTGCCGTATGTGCACATGACTGATAAGTGAACTAAATGTCAATTTGTCCTTCCCGCTGTCTACATTTCCTGAAACAGAAATGTCTAATTCATTCTGCAGAGTGTTCTCTGCCTATGCAGTATACACAACCATGGGAAACTGAATCAGAAGCTCTGTTATCAGATATTAGGATTGGTAATTGGTTGTTAATCTAGACGAGTTGGTTAAAATGGAGAATCATTAAAAAATGATACAAACATATATTCAACATTTTATTTTAATATGGGGTACTTCCCAAAAGTCTCTTAAAAAGAAAGGGGTAGTTTCTTCATCCTGCTGCTAAATGATTGGAGCTCTGAGAGCCATATTGGACCTGGAGGATGGCAGTCATTTTCCAGGCATACTGGAGCAGAAACCTGGAGGGAGTCTGGATTCTTAGCAACCTAAACTGTCATGTCGGCCTGGACTGCCTGCCTCCAGACTTCTATTCCATGAAACATAGTGTGGGCATCAGTCTGTAAGTTTTATGGAAGGCATGGAGAGTGCTGGTCAATCCAGCACTTTGATTAAGAGGTAGTCAATTAACATGTTTGCAGAGTAATCAGATCTTGGAATGAACAGAGGTTTAGAACAAAGCAAATTAAATAGATTTGCCAGATACTTCACTCAAGTTAGAGAAATGCTTAATGAATGACTGTATCTCACCATAAAGAACATCTCTCACGTGACCAGAATTCTTGCAACCACTAAATATATATAATTTCATACTCTCTCTGGTAGTACTAAAAACTGCTGACAATTTTTAAGTTTTCCAATTCTGATTTTTAAAGTCACCATGATCCCAATGTATAATGTAAATTTATGTAAGGTTACCATAAAATTAAATGATTTGCTGTTTAATTAGTCTTCTTAGCCACAAATAATCCTCTTAGGTGCTGGCTACAATCATCACTTGGCTTCATTAGCCAAGTTCTACAATTGGCTAAACTAAAATTATCACAAGAGAATGTGCCATCAAATGTGGTTGGTTATGGGCAATGTCAAGGTGGAGTTTGCGTAGTTTACGAAGGTCCAAGTCAGAAGGGAATTAAAGTTTATTTATTAGACCCCTGCACTACTTCTTAAGGAAAATTCCTCCTAAGATAACCTAAAACATGCTGTAGAATTATTCCGGAAGACCTTCAGGAAAGGGAGCAAAATGACTGAACAGATAAGTGAGTGATTACTCTGTATTCTTCTTTTTTCTTTATTGCTTCACTAGCGATAGATAGCAGAATTTCTTTTCATGAGTAATGGCTAAAAATATTCATGTCCTAATAATGAAATTGTCCAATTTTGAAACAATTTAGGCAGTAAAATCATTTAAAGTTTTTAAATTACAAAATCAACAAATGTACAAAAGATCCATTATAATAATGATGAATTCTGCGATGAGCCAAAATTTCCCACTGTGTCAATTACTGTTCTGGTTCAGAAGAGGGGATCAAATTTTGAGATTTTTACACCCATATCAGATACGTTGTAACCTGAACATATTAGTAGAAACCTCTGTGAATGGAGACAGGGACTGTTTTAGTTAAAAACTTTTTTTAAAAAAAAGAACAAATTTGGGCCGGCCGGGTGGCGCACTGCTACAGTGCACCGCTTGGGAGCGTGGTGGCGCTCCCGCCGAGGGTTNTTTTTAAATTACAAAATCAACAAATGTACAAAAGATCCATTATAATAATGATGAATTCTGCGATGAGCCAAAATTTCCCACTGTGTCAATTACTGTTCTGGTTCAGAAGAGGGGATCAAATTTTGAGATTTTTACACCCATATCAGATACGTTGTAACCTGAACATATTAGTAGAAACCTCTGTGAATGGAGACAGGGAGCTGTTTTAGTTAAAAACTTTTTTTTAAAAAAAGAACTAATTTATGTAGGCAGATGTTGCCACTCTAATTCCAAATTCTGAAAAAGTATTATTCTTGAAAATGATTTGATGTAAGACATGAAGCTACAGTCATGGAAATAATAAAATAAGTATAAAACACAATAATCTCTATTACACATTCATCCCTTTGTAAATTCAGCAGATCTTTATTAAAGGCCTCTGATTTGCCATACTAACTGCAGGGTGAGACAGTGACAGCTAGCTGACCAGTGGAGATGTATGTTCCCTTCCATGGTGTAGAGTTGTTGCTTCCCACACAGAACAATGTACCTGAGCCCTGGAGCATCTGAGTGACCAGGTCTGGCCCATGCAATGTGAGCGTAAGTG
>NW_007729512.1:175346-177069 GCF_000696425.1 Galeopterus variegatus | reverse complement strand
TTGTTTCTACATGCAATGCAGTCAAATATTTTCTGTTCTATTTCCTTTCACAAAATGCTGACTGAAAGCTGAGAAACTGTTTTCACAACCCACTAATGAATTTGAATTCTCAGTTTGAAAACTGTCCCATCTAATCTGTTATCCCCTCACTTTAAAGTGCCCTTTTTCTCTGTGTTCTCTCCTTTAATAAAGCCTGCACTTAAGAAGGGACATGGTCTTGTTTATCTCTGTCATATTGAGAATATTTGAATTGTTATCTTTAGAGCTGAAAGAAATCTCAGATGTCATTTTCTTTCAATGCATGAGTTAATAGATCAGCTCAGAAAGGTTATGTTCCTGGCATAACCAGCTATAGAGAAGGGGACCAGAACCAAGGTCTCATGTTATGGGGTTGTTTCTAATTATTACTCTGCCACTTCTTTAAATAAGTGTGTCTTTTTGTAATCAACCTCAAGATTAACGAGATGTGAAAAAGTATTTCACAGAGGTGGGCTATTGGGTACCTAGAAGGCCCTCAAATTCTGTAAGATTTTGTTGTTTATTCATTTATCTATCTATATCTATCACTTATTCACTTATTTTTGCTGATCAAATAAAATACCTCATTTACTGAAAACTGTATTCCTTCATACAGTTATATGGATTTTTTATCATGGTAAAACACACAGAACATAAATCTGCCATCTTAACCATTTTTAAGTGTACAGTTCAGTAGCATTAAGTACATTCAGATTGTTGTACAATCATCACCACCAGCCATCTCCAGAACACTTTTCAGCTTGCAAAACTGAAACTCTAACAATAACTCCCCATTATCCCCTCCCACCAGTCCCTGGCAACCACCATTCTGCTTTCCGTCTCTACCTCAAACTGCATTTTTAGGTAACTTTTTATATCCAGGCCACCCAGCCAGCAGATGGAGTGGGGAGTTGGGATGGCTGGCCAGCTCCATTTAGTTGCTCACAGCATTCTGATTTTAAATGTCACACCTTAGCTCAGCAGGTGGCGCTGCCCAACGTCAGTTGTCTCTGAAGCAGCTCATGGAATTAAGGGAACTGTTAACCCAAGTAAGCCAGAGCTGTTGTGGAAGGCAGGAAAGGGCAGGGAGAAGGCAAACACGACTGGCAACCCCATACTCTGACCACCGAGGCACACCTCTGCAGACTGGCAGAGGCAGACACCGTGACTGACATCAATAAAGACAGAGCAGCTGGTGCCCCATTAATAATCACAGGCTCCAGGGAATTCATCCCCCTGCAGATGAGGACAAAAGGTGCAGGCTGTCATCGGGGTGTGCTGGGAACACCGTCATCACCCTGGAGGCACGACATCGTGTCCCTCACCTTTTCCACTTGCTTTTCTAGGTGCCTCTGACATTTATTTCCTGACCTCAGGGTGACATCTCATAAAGGCAAAATTATCTCAACACAGCATCTTCGAAGCTATCAGGCTTAATCCATGTAAATCATTACTGTAAATAACGACAGCCGTCATGGACAGAGCCGTAGGGGGACTCAGAGTCCTCATCTTATCCCTCTCCAATCTGTCCCAAACAAAATACATGTCTTTTCTATTACACACTTAATCCCTTTTGTTAATGATAGACTCATTTTATGTAGACAACATAAGTGATTTCTAAAATCATGCTGTGGGCCAGGCCAGAGAGAGCCATTGCCAGTGGTAAGCACAGAGAGAGAAAAGAGTGACGGGCATGGACAGTCGG
>NW_007729512.1:174606-175120 GCF_000696425.1 Galeopterus variegatus | reverse complement strand
AGAGAGCCATTGCCAGTGGTAAGCACAGAGAGAGAAAAGAGTGACGGGCATGGACAGTCGGCATCACTAGTGGTACTTATAAAAGGCACAGACAAACACTAATGAAAAGCCAGGAGGATGTCTCTACCCCGGGAGCCAATATGGAATATTCAAGGAGAAAATAACAGGGCATCATCCTCAGTTTGGGCTCCACACGAAGAAGAAATTCTGAAAGTGACAAGTTCATAAAAGAAACAATCCACTTTAGGAATTGTGTTAAGGTTATGAATTGTCAAAGAATGTACATAAGCCTGGATGGTATATAGAGAGAGCCTTGGATTTGGAGTCAAATTCAGGCTCTTTCTCTTACCAGCTGTGAAACTTCTTGGCAAAATGAATATAATACCACCTGCCCCTGCCTTCTTCACAGGATTGTAAGGATGAAATGAAATAATGTAAATAAGATCACCCTAACCATAGTTAATGCTAAATATATATATATATATATATATATATATATATATACAAATGGCTG
>NW_007729512.1:0-174368 GCF_000696425.1 Galeopterus variegatus | reverse complement strand
TATATATATATATATATATATATATATATATATATATACAAATGGCTGCATACAGGCACATGAGGGTGTGCAAGCACACACACAGACAAAGAGCATTTTTATTAATTTCATTATTAAGAATTCTCCAGCAGGGCTCATGGGAACCTCTGCCTGCCCTTCTACCCTGGGGATATTCATCACAACTCTACGAAATAAATGCAAGTTGCAGAAAATGCAGAGCCACTTGCAGGACCTTGATACATACATCTGAAATGGAGGACACATAAGGTAACCACTTTGCAGTGTGTGAGTTGGGGTAGGGGGTACATATACTGCAAAGTTATATAGAAGATTTTTCCTGAGGTATAGAATGGGTGCTGTGAATGTCCAGAGTTCATCAGGGACCTGGTATCCCATTTGCTAAAACTACAGTGAAAAATGTCGTGTTCTTGCTTGTGAGGCCGGTTCTGCTTGCCTGGCTGCTGAAAGCTGTAGAGTCTCACATCTGCCTCGTGGCTGCTGCATGCATATATCCCCATGTGCTTGCTGGCAGCTGTGATGTTTACACGGGGAAGTGTTCGCAAGGATCCAGGGAATACTTTTTAAAGAGAAAAAAGTAAATCAGGTTAGTTCACTCCAACCTGAAGTTTGGAAATGATGTAAGTACAAGGGATCGGTGAGCAATTTCTACGGATCTGTGCACACACTTATCCTCACACATAAAAGATACATATGCATGTGTCTTCTGTGACACCTCTATGTATCTGCCTACTAATATTCCAAATCATGTATCTACTTCTAATGGTGCCTAACACCACGCATTGCCTATTGTCTGTCTCTCCCTCTATTGGCAGCAGACTAAGAGGGCTGGGACTGTGGTCTTATCTGTCATTGCATTCCCAACAGCTAGCAAACTGCTTAGCTTAATAAATATTAGCAAAATGAATAAATATTGAGAATGGCCACTCTCGTCTCTCCTAAGAGAAAATTTGCTAAAGCATTTAAAAGCATAGCTATTTATTTTTGTGAGAAAGCTGAATAATTTCCAGAGGTGGTTTGAACAATTTCTTTTTTGAAGTGCCTTTAAAAACAGGGTCCATATCTCTGAAGTGTAAGTACCATCTTGTTAGAAGGAAGTAGCATGAACTAAATTCACAAACCATCTGTGTCAGAGTCAATGATGAGGATTTAGAAAATTTAGATTCCTGGGCCCAAGACCTAGAGTTTTCTGATTCAGTAGATCTGGGATGTGGCCTTGGGATTGGCAGTTTTAAAAAGTCCCATCAGCAATTCTAATGTATCTCCAGGTTTAGGAATCACCAGTCTTGAAGACCTTAGTCATCTTCAGGGAGAGTTCAGGCTGGGTCTGATTTGAAAATAAGTCCTTCTCTGTCTGGATTCAAGTCAGAAAATCCTGCCAGGTTAGATCTCAGATGAAATGAAGATGTTGAGCAATTGGCTGTTTCTTCTGGTTTTAAATACTTGAGATTACAGAGCAGATTTAAACTCTGAAGGCATCATGAGTTTATTCTTTCTCTGAGGCTCTTAGATGAAAAAGGACTTTTCAGGGCCCAGAGCATATGCTGGGATGGAAGAAAAGTAGATGGGATTAAAATGTAAGGTAAAAATTAACAGCAATAAATGAGAAATAAAGGGCATAGAGAAATTTCAGAGAGATAAGTGGCAGAATTGTCTTGCAGTTATTTACTGCGAACACAGGGGGATTTACCTGGCCCTTAAGATGTTCTATATTCTAAGTTTTTTCCACCACACTGATGGGATTAAAATGTAAGGTAAAAATTAACAGCAATAAATGAGAAATAAAGGGCATAGAGAGATTTCAGAGAGATAAGTGGCAGAATTGTCTTGCAGTTATTTACTGCGAACACAGGGGGATTTACCTGGCCCTTAAGATGTTCTATATTCTAAGTTTTCTCCACCACACCCATTTAAGAAACAGGGTTATTCAGAATGTTGCAGAGGAAGAAATCAGGATGAGAAGTGACTCTTAGTTTGAGAGCAAATCAGGTAATCTTCACTTTTCAAATGCTGTTAAATAGTGATTAGCAGAGAAAAAAAATCATCTAGACCAAGTTTTAGGCACATCGGTCCTATAGGTATGAAGCAGACTCACCAAATTTCATAAAATATAAGCATTAACTCATTTAGTCAATGTTTATTGGACAGTTACTTTGTGAAGCTCTCTTCTAGGCAGTCTGGAGATTCAGATAAGAATTTTGCATGATCCCCAGTCTCTGTAACTTAAACTCCACAAAATCAATAACTTAGAATTTTATAGGACTTTTGATATTACAAATTCCTTACATTGTCTCCTTTCTTCCTTCCTGTTTGCTCACTTACCCCTCCACTTCCTTACCTCTGTGACCATATCTGTGTCCCAGCAATAATATCTTACTATTCTTCAAACATACTAGAAATACTCCTGCCTCAGGGCCTTTGCACTGCCTGTTCTCTATGCATTAAATGCTCCACCCCAGACATCTGCATGACTAACCCTCATTTTCAAGTTTTTGTTCAAATCTCACTTTCACAATGAGGCATGGGCCTATTTAAAATTTCAACCTGCACCTTCCCACACATACTCCTGATGACCCTTATTATGCTTTATTTTTTCCATAGCTCTTATATTCTTCTAGGATATTATGTAACTGACATATTTATCATGCTTATTGTTTATTATTTTCTGCTCCCTGGTAGATTATAAGCACTATAATGCCAGGGGCTTTTTGGCTGTGTTGTTCATTTAGATATCCCAAGCACCTAGAATAGTACCTGGCACATATGATAGGCTCCATAAATGATCATAGAATGAGTTAATATACTTTGCTGAGAGCTTCCTTTAACACAGATATTTTTTTTTAAGCCTCAACACAACTCTATGAGGTAGGTGATGTTATCATCCCTGATGTACAAGTGAGAGGACTGAATCTTAGAGAAGTTGAGTACTCAGCTCTGAGGCATTAGGGTCTAGGGCCTCTGCCCTTGGCCACTATGCTAGAGCTGGAGTGGGAGACTAGATGCATGGAACGCCACACTAAAGAGGACTAGAGTTAGAAAGCTGGAGAGAGTGTATGACAACATAACAGCTAGCAGGGTCTCCAACTGTTCTAGGGCTGCCATAACAAAGTACCACAAGCTGAGTAGCTTAAATCATCAAAAATGTATTCTCTCAGAGGTCTAGAGGCCAGACTTCTGAAACCAAGATGTCAGCAGAGCCATGCTCCCTCTTATGACTCTACAAAAAAATCCCTCCTTGCCTTTTCCTCACTTCTGGTGGCTACCAACAATCCTTAGTGCTCCTTGGCTTGTAACTTTGTCACTCCACACTCTGCATCCATCTGCACATGGCCTTCATCACTCTGTGTCTCTGTGTGTTCTCTCCTCCCCTCTTCTTATAAGAACCTCTATCATGAGATTTAAGGCTCACCCTAATTCAGTATGACCTCATCTTAAGACGTTACATCTGCAAAGACCTACTGCCAAATGAGTCCACATTCTGAAGTTCTAGGTGGACATGAATTTTGGAGGGACATTATTCTACCCACTATACCACTTGTGATAGAATCCTTATGTCTTAGGGTTAGAGCAACCTTATAAAGACATCTGGTCAACTTCTCATCAGGTACTTGAACCCCTTTTACAGCATAACCATCTGAAGTTAGTTCATCCTTTGTTGAATTATTTCCAGGAGCAGAGTGTTGAAGCAGCCCACTCCATTTCTATACTGCTCTATTAGGAACCTATCCTTATGCGGAATGTGTGGTAAGCAGAATAATGCCCTCCCAAAGATGTCCATATCCTAATCCCTGAAACCCATGAATATGTTACCTTGCATGGCAAAAGGGACTTTCCAAAAGTGACACAAAGTATAAGGACCCTACCTAGGAAAATTAATCTTGATTATCCAGGTAGGCTCAATATAAACACCTAAATCCTTAAAAGTGGAGAGCCTTTTCTTGCTGTGTCAAAGGGAGACGTGACCACAGAAACATTGCTGCCTTTGTAGATGGAGGAAGAGGACCATGAGCCAAGAAATGTGGGTGTCCTCTACAAGCTGGAAAAGACAAGGAAGTGACTTTCTAGAGCCACTAGAAGGAATATAGATAGCTCTGTCGACACCTTGACTTAGTCCAGTGAGACCCATGTCAGACTTCTGAGCTAAAGAATTGTAAAATAAATTTGTGTTGTTTAAGCCACTATGTTTGGGGTACCTTGTTACAACAGAAATGGGAAACTAGTGCAGAATGGAAACTAACATCCCTGTAACTTTCACCCATTAGCTCTAGATCTGCCTGTAAAGTAACTAAAACACCTCTGCTTTCTTCTTCTCCATGGCAGGCATTAAACTATTTGAAGACACATTTCAAATCCACCTAAATCTTTAGTTTGCTAGTTATATTTGTCAATGTCTCCTTGCCATTTTCAGGCTTCTCATCACTATAATGACATTGTGTTTTTGTCCTCACCTTCATCCCCAAAAAGTTGGTGCCCCGAGCCAACTCCAGAGTGGGATACAGGGGAATCCACCTCTAAAAATACTCTAGATTACTAACACCTCTCCTGGAGTGCAGCTCTCTCTGCCAAGTGCAACACTGCACTGCAGTGCAAGCGGAGCCCCACACGCTTCTGTGGGAGCCTTATTGTGGGACAGTCGAAAGAGCAGGGCTATGGGATCAAACTGACCTGAGTTTGAACTCTGACATTTCCACTTCCTGGCTACATGATCCCAAGAAAATTATTTAGCTTTCTGCTTCTTGAGCTCCTAACTCATCTGCAAAAAAATGAGGATTATAGGCTATAAAAAAAAGTAAATAAATAAAATGAGATAATATATTTGAAAATACTTTGCAGAAGGAAGACATTAAAATATGCTGGTTTCTTTTTTGCATAGTTCTGAACGTTGTATTTCCATTTATGCAGATCGGGTTTGAACTAATCCTTGGGTCAACAATATATCCCAGGCTGATATCAAGTTTACAATCACTTGAAACTTAGGTTTCTTTAAGGGTATGTCTTTCAAGCCACCTTTACCCTATTCTGTATTGGAGCAGTTATTTATTTTGTAGTATTTTTATGTTGGTAGGTTTGGTTTATTGCACTGGTCCACCAATACCCTTGGGATTTTACTTCTCTCATCCAGAATATTAGCATACTCAGCTTTAAGCCATATGAGTTTGTCAGATGTTTTATTAAATACCTGAAATGCCTGTTTTGGCATCACTTGCCGTTAATACATTTATGCCAGATCCGAGGAATTGCTGCCTCCTTTCCAAATGCACACAAGCCAGCTTTCCAATGACCATTGATCTCAGGATTCCTCAAAAATTACTCAGGGTCTTTACAGCCAGCTCATGTGCAAGTTCCTGAAAACAGACTGCTCTTCTGAGGATAATTGCTTGCATATAGAGCACCTAGTTTCTCCTTTATCATCGCTCCCCACTCCAGGGTTTAATACTGATGTTGACCTTTGCATCGATACTGGTGTTGACCTTTTCAGTTGTATAATCATCCTCCATAAAAAAGTATAGAAGCAAAATAAGTATTGGGAAGTTCTGTTTTCTCTGTGACCCATTGCCATTTCAATATTGACCTACAGCAGGGGAACTGTCCTCTTGTTGCTGCTGGGGTTTTTTTCTTTCTCAAAACCTACCTTTTGTTATCTGACGTCTTTTAGTTTACTTGCAAATCGCACCCCCATCCCCGGAGGTCATTGATGTGGCACCCGTCCATCACTGTTTATACACACCTCTCTCCACACCTTTCGAGTATGGATCTTGCAAATACATTCCCGGGGGCCACCCCAGTTTTTTTCTCAACATCCTTCTCCTCTTTTCTTCTATATTAGGAATATTTTAGAACTTCAGTGTAAATCAGTCTTCTTCCCTTGGTCTTAGTCTATGGAATCTTTCTTACCTTTTCTCTGAACTTCTTTTTCCCTGACTGTTTTGAAATTAGATTCCTAAAATATAAGGCATGTGTCTGACTCTGCCCTACACTCTTGGGTGCTGTGGAAAGTAAAGTGCCAAAAATACATAGAGTTGAGTTTGGTTCAAGCTCTTCAGACATGACCTTGGGCCATCATCTCCCCATGCCCCATCACTTAGACTAACAATGGAATTTCCTCCCATTCCATAGGGGAAATGGAGGGTTCTCCTTAGCCCCAGAGGGAAGACAGGTGGTGGGGGGAGGAGACAGGGGCTAAAATTCCAAAGGGATGGCTCCCCTCATTCCTTGCAGAGTCCTTTCTCTGAAGCCTGGAGAAATCTATTCTCTTGACAAAAACCAAGGTCTCTTTCTTTCTTTTCTATACTTCCCCTTATTCAGATGCCATCTGCAGCAAGACACCGACATCAGCAGAAACACTGTGGCCAAGAGCCTTGGCTCTGGAGGCAGACACACCTGAGTTTAAATCCCAGGCTCCTTGAGCTTTAATTTTCTTACTTGTAAAATGTGGTAATGACAGAACCTGCCACAGAGTAATATTGTGAGAATTGAATGAGAATTGAATGAGCTAATACATGTAAACCCTTAGCTCAGTGTCTAGAAACTAACAAATGCCAACTAATAATGGCCAGTATTATTCACAGGAAATATGTCCCTCCAGTGCAAAGACCCAAGTTTGTGTCTGGTAGTTAAATCTGCCTAAAAGTCAGATCAGGCTACTATATGGTTAAGAACCCACAATGGAGCATCCAGCTATTAATGTGATAATAAAAGAAAACAAAGAAAGGAACAGACAACAAAGTGGTAGATGCTGTGGTCCGTTTATAAATATAGCCTCAAACGAAATCTGAGACTATAAGACATTAGGGCTAGAGATTAACTTGGCTTTTTTCCATGGAACTAAAAGTCAACCCATCAGAAAAACTCAGTGAGCCACTTACATGACTCTATTGCCCAACTGTTCCTGAGTAGTATATTGCAGACCTGGGTGGAAATAACTCAGATGAATCAGTTTGCCCAGAGAACAGGGAATGGCAAGGGGTGTTTTTGTTTTTTAAATCTCATCACAAGCATCAGTTTGAGAGAAGAATATGGTTGAGGAGGACAGAAAACACAGCTTCCCTTTGTCCATCTGTCAAACAGGCACCAGGTTTTTGGCAACCTTTTGGGAACCTCTGTGCCTGGGCTGGGTTAACTTGGCCCCGTCCATTTAAGAATATTTGATTTGATTGCAGAGCAAAATGCTTTTGAAAAGCTGGGCTATTATCCCTGAAATAGAAAAATTAAAAAAATTTGAAAAGCCCCTTTGAAGTCAGCTACCCAGATGAAACCTGTGACATCAGAGAGATGGCAGATAAATGGGGGGCAGAACAAGGCAGCCATTGACCGCCAGGCAGGCCAGGCTGATGCCACACTTTACACCCTACCAATATAAGTCAAAGATGAAAGATGCTCTGGGCAGCCCGCCTGACCCCTGTGCCTCTGTTATCTCCAATTGATTGCACAGTGTTTTGCTCTGAACAATCCCTCACTGTCTACCTGGTGCAGGTGAATCTCAGCAGAAAGGGGCTTGAGTGGCTTGGCCAGGTTATGGGAATGCCATGCATAGCACAGGGGCCAGAGGAGGGCTTGCTTGCATAAAGTGCTGTCTTTATTACTCCTCTTATCCTTTGGATGCTGGGGACAGGGCAGCTAAGTGCAAATTGAGGGCAGCAAAGAAATACCTGGGTGTGTGTGGTGACAGACAGGCAGCTCTCTCTCCTGTTGAGAGAACATCAGAGACAGAAAACAAGCTCCAACTGCCACCCTGCCACTGAATATTTACATACAACATACCAGAACCATGTTATTGCATGGTAGATTTGTACAAACCTGGATTAAGTTCTTATATTCCTTAATATATAATACTAATAAATAAAAAAGTTTAACGGCTAAGGATATTCTATCAGCCATTCTCAAACCTGAGTGCGCATCAGAAACACCTGGAGGACTTGATAAAACACAGGTTGCTGGCCCCCAGCACAAGTGCCTGATTCAGCGAATGTGCATTGCTAACGATTTCCCAGGTGATGCTGATGCTGTTGATCCAGGGTCCACACTTTGAGGTGGTCTTTAAGGTAAAAATCAGTCTTACATTCAACTCCAACATTATAACTGAGGTTCTCTTGAGTCTAGTGCAGTGCACCAGGAGTCAGGTGCTATGTTAGGAGCTGAGAGTACAAAGATAAATAACAGAGTGCAGCTGAACAGCCCAATACAATCTAATCTCGAACAAAACAGGACCAAATAATACCTTCTGGTATCAAATTAACTCCTAAATTGAGTCTTCTTCCTCACAGAGCATTTGAGGAATGGACAAAGAGGATCTGTAATCTTAACAAAAACAGGTAAAGATGCCTTTTAGGTATCATTAAGAACTGATGGAATACACAGTTTAAAAAGGAAATTTGGCAGAGAAATGGTTTCGAAAAACAACATCTTTAGGGCAGAGGTAGAATAGCTCATTTCTAGAAGATACAGTGCCACATGGTAACCTGTGAAACTGAGGATGGGGAAATATGGGTGAAAAGGTAAAGGGAAAAAAGTGGAGCCATTTTCAACTGCACAATTAGGTATGAGGAACAGACAAAATAATTTTGATTCCATTTTTCATTGGAGCCTGACTTTGGCACCCGTGGAAGAGGGGAGTCTATGGGAGTCCTCAAGCCTCCTTCTGGCATCGTTTCACCTTCTATCACTCTGCCTCGGGTACCCCACACTTCCCTGTGGCTTTCCTCAGATATCTAGGGCAGCTGAGACAGAAGAGGAAAATATACTCTCATTGCCAGAGACTTGGTACCTCACGGTCTTATTTTTCTGGGCTGGCCTTCATTCATTCATTCATTCATTCATTCATTCACCAGCATTGATCAGCTCCTATGTTCCCAGTAACATGCTGGGCTTGGAGGGGGTGGCATGTGACATCATCCCTGCCTTCAGCAAGAGACAAGAAAGGCACTCTTAAGAAGCTATTGATCGTGGACTAACAATTTCAAAACCACTGCAAGAAATGCTGCAAGGTATAAACAAAGAAGTGCACTGTGAGTATTTCAGAGTAGGAAAGTAGGGTGCAGAGGAAGAGAAAGTCTCCACAAAGGAGTGAGATGGAAACTCACAGTGAAAAATGAATAGAGATTATACTGTTGGAGAGGAGAGGAGTCATTGCAAAAAGAAAAAGAAAAGAAAGCAGAAATGTATGCAGCATGTCAAAGGAGCAATACATGGCTTATCTTGGCTAAATGAGAGAGTTCAAACCACACACAGCAGACTGAGAACAGGCTAAGTAAAGCATTGAAGTCTGTCCTAAGGAAGTTTGATATTATTTGCCAGGCCATAATAATCAACCATAAATGCCCAGGGGTCCTAGGCAGGAGCCAAGGGCAGCAGCCCCTGCCCAGAAGCAGGCAAAGAGCATGATGAAAACACCACTTCTGCACAGGTGGCCCACCACAGCCACCACCACAGCCACAACTGCCACAAAAGCAGCTTGATGCCACAGCACTAGCCACTGCCACCATGCAGCTGGCCCACCAGACACTCAACTGCATTGACACAAGGAGTGTCACCAGCAGAGACTGGAAAAAGAAGAGGATGTCTCCCTCCTCAAACCCCTCTCCAGAGTAAGAGAAGAAGCAACTGCTCTACCAATGACCAAACATCAACACAGAGACACTAGACATACGAAAATCCAAAAAAATATGACACCACCCAAACAATACAGTAATTCTCATATACCAGATGCTGTAGAGCAAGAAACCCTTGAAATGACTGAAAAAGAATTCTGAGCAACAATCTTGAGGGAACTCACTGAGATATGAGAAGACTCAGTTAGACAACATAATAGAACAAGAAAAAATTCAGGATATGAAGGAAGAAGTTAACAAGGAAATTAATACCTTCAAAAATAATGTAGCTGAACTCATGGAAAGATTCATTCAACAAAATAAAAAATACAACTGAGAGCTTAAGCAGCAGGCTAGACCAAGCAGAAGAAAGAATTTCTGATCTTGAAGACAGTCTTTTCAAAATAACCCAGGTGGACAAAAACAAGGAAAAAAGATTTTAAAAATGAAGAAAATCTGAGAGCTAGCAGACAACCTTAAGCACACAAACATTCAAATCATGAGTGTTCTAGAAGTGGAGGAGAGAGGAAAAGGCATGGAAAACGCATTCAACAAAGTAATAACCAAAAACTTCCCGGGTATAGAGAGAGACACGGACCTTCAGATCCAGGAGGCTCAAAGATCCCCAAACAGATTCGACCCAAAAAGATCCTCTCCAAGACACATTACAGTCAAACTGGCAAAGCTCAAAGACAAAGAAAGAATCTTAAAAGAAGCAGGAGAAAAGCATCAAGTCACCTCTAATGGCGTCGCCATCAGACTAACAGCAGACTTCTCAACAGAAACTCTACAGGCCAGAAGAAAATGTGTTGATATATTCAAAAAACTAAAAGAAAAAAACTGACAGCCAAGAGTGCTGTACCCAGCAAGGCCATCCTTGAGAAATAGGGAAAAATAGTGTATATTCCAGACAAACAGAGATTGTGGGAGTTCACTACCACACGACCAGCCCTGCAAGAAATCCTCAGGGGAGTCCTGCATCAGGAAACCAAAAAATGGTAATCACTCATCTTACCAGCTATAGTTCTGTTCAATCTTTCTGGGGTTTTTTTCATAATTCAGTCTTGGTAGGTGGTGTGTTTCTAGGAATTTATTCATTTCATCTAGATGATCTAATTTGTTGACCAATAATTATTTATAGTATTCTCTTGTAACCCTTTTGATTTCTGTAAATTTGGTTGTAATGATCCCTCTTTCATTTCTGATTTTAGTTATGTGAGTTTTCTCTCTTTTTTTCTTAGTCCATCTAGGTAAAGTTTTGTAAATTTTGTGGATCTTGTTAAAGTACCAACTTCTGGTTTCATTGATTTTCTCTATTTTTAAAAATATTTTCTATGTATTTTATCTATGCTCTGATTTTTATTATTTACTCCTTTTGCTAGATCTGAGCTTAGTTTGCTCATTTTCTAGTTTCCTAAGATGCAAAGGTTATTGTTGATCTGAAATCTTTTTTTGTTAATGTTTGCATTTACATTAAATAAGTTTCCCTTTTGGAAAAAAAATAAATAAACTATTTTTTCAGTCTTTTTTTGGAAATATATATCTAGAGCTTAAACATACCTCGTTATTTTTAGTGCAATTTTCATCCTGCTTTTTCACTTTATATTACATCTTGAAAATCTGTGTTAAATATTCTTCGAAATTATGATTTTAATAACTGCATTATATTACATTCTATGGAGAGTCATAATTTATTTAGCCATTCTCATATTGTTGGACATTCAGTTTATTTCCAATTTTTTACCTTTATATAACTGCCTTCTACATTTAAAAAATGTATATTTTCTTTGATTATTTGCCTACAGTTTCAAGAAGTAGGATAAGAAAGCATAAACATATTAAAGACTTCGATTTATGAATCCAATCTGTTCTTCAAAAAAGTTTCACCAGTTTATACTTATACTAGACAATTTTGACATTGTTTCTCTCATAGCACCAGTATTATACAGTATCATATTTTTTCAGTTTGAGAAATGAAAAATGTCATTTTTCTGTTTTAATTTCCATTTCTGTGAACATCTTAGAATGTATTTATTAGCCTCCTTAGTTTCTTTGGGGGTGTGTGACTTGTCTGCTCATGTCCTTCGCTAAATTTCTGTTGAGATTTTTCTAATTCATTTTTAAGAATTTTTTATGTATTTAGGATGTTAATCTTCACATGTTAAATTTGTTTTTTATCAATTGACTTTAAGTTGAATTTGTGATGTTTTCCTTCATTTGAATGTTGAGAAAATAATTTTCTTTCTAAATATTAAATAAATAAATTTAAATAAAAAATATTTAAAAATAAAAAATAAACGCAAAAAAATCAACCATGCATTTCATTCTCTCATTTATTATCCAGTCTACACAAATGGATCACATACTGTGGATCATGAACAGAATTCAGTTGCAGGCTCAGAAACCAGCAAGTTTAGTCCTTGCTCTTCAAACTTTAACCATCCCATAGGGAAATCCCATGGAATCAGACACTAATACAAAGCAGCAAATGCTGTGATGGAAGTTTGAACAAGAAAAGTGAAAAGCAGAGGAAGAAGCAGCTGGCTCTCCTTGAGGGCACTTAGGAAAAGCTTCCCAACGCTGAACTCCCTGAGCTGGGACTTGAACGGGGGTGACTATAAGTCTGCCTCCTACTTCTTTTCTTTCTCACCAATCATGTGTTATGAGTGAATGAAGGAATAGCTAAAGGAAGGAAGGAAGGAAGAAGGGAAAGGAGGGAGGAAGAAAGGGAGAGAGGAAATGGAAAAGGAAGGAAGGACAGTATAGGCTACAGGAGGGGAAGATGGTGGAAGGACATTTAGAAGAGGTGACAGAGGGTTCTGCAGAACATCCTAGTGTGCACACGACAGCCCTAGAATGAGCATTATAGGATGCTCCACACTGCAGCTCACCAGCAACAGCAGAAAGACATTCTACCAGAAGAGGGCAACTTTTCATATTCCCGAGCATGCTGTGTATAGCCGAATGTCTCCCTGGTTCTCTCCCCGCTCAGGAGCAAGGGTTGCCCAGCCAGGAGAAAGAGTAGTGATTGGTCCTTGCTCTGGCTTGAGAGGCACCAAGAGTCCCCTTGTCTGTGCTGCCCGACCCTCCCAGGTTGGGGTACTCCTGTAGGCCCGACTTCACAATCTCATAACCAAGGTCACTTATGGTTGGGAACAAGTAGGGATCACTGGTTCCAGAGGGCCACAGGTAAAAAGTTCGTATGTTATCTCAGAAGCTCTGTCGCCCTCCCTGCCGAGCATATACTCAAATTCTACAAGGTAAAAGGGAACACACTTTAAAAGGTGAGCCCCATAAAAAGATGTATCCTGCTATGAAAGCTAGTCTAGAAACACTCTGCAAGTGAGTAATGGCAAGACTAATTTTTTTCTTTTTTTTTTTTTATTTTTTATTTTTTATTTTTTATTTATTTATTTTTTTTTTATTTCTTATTTTTTTTTTTTTTTAATTTTTATTTTGTCAATATACAAAAATATTAGCAAACAGAATACAACAGCACATTTGTAAGATCATTCACCACGATCAAGTGGGATTCATCCCAGGGAAGCAAGGTTGGTTCAACATACGCAAATCAATAAATGAAAATATTAGCAAACAGAATACAACAGCACATTTGTAAGATCATTCACCACGATCAAGTGGGATTCATCCCAGGGAAGCAAGGTTGGTTCAACATACGCAAATCAATAAATGAAAATATTAGCAAACAGAATACAACAGCACATTTGTAAGATCATTCACCACGATCAAGTGGGATTCATCCCAGGGAAGCAAGGTTGGTTCAACATACGCAAATCAATAAATGAAAATATTAGCAAACAGAATACAACAGCACATTTGTAAGATCATTCACCACGATCAAGTGGGATTCATCCCAGGGAAGCAAGGTTGGTTCAACATACGCAAATCAATAAATGAAAATATTAGCAAACAGAATACAACAGCACATTTGTAAGATCATTCACCACGATCAAGTGGGATTCATCCCAGGGAAGCAAGGTTGGTTCAACATACGCAAATCAATAAATGAAAATATTAGCAAACAGAATACAACAGCACATTTGTAAGATCATTCACCACGATCAAGTGGGATTCATCCCAGGGAAGCAAGGTTGGTTCAACATACGCAAATCAATAAATGAAAATATTAGCAAACAGAATACAACAGCACATTTGTAAGATCATTCACCACGATCAAGTGGGATTCATCCCAGGGAAGCAAGGTTGGTTCAACATACGCAAATCAATAAATGAAAATATTAGCAAACAGAATACAACAGCACATTTGTAAGATCATTCACCACGATCAAGTGGGATTCATCCCAGGGAAGCAAGGTTGGTTCAACATACGCAAATCAATAAATGAAAATATTAGCAAACAGAATACAACAGCACATTTGTAAGATCATTCACCACGATCAAGTGGGATTCATCCCAGGGAAGCAAGGTTGGTTCAACATACGCAAATCAATAAATGAAAATATTAGCAAACAGAATACAACAGCACATTTGTAAGATCATTCACCACGATCAAGTGGGATTCATCCCAGGGAAGCAAGGTTGGTTCAACATACGCAAATCAATAAATGAAAATATTAGCAAACAGAATACAACAGCACATTTGTAAGATCATTCACCACGATCAAGTGGGATTCATCCCAGGGAAGCAAGGTTGGTTCAACATACGCAAATCAATAAATGAAAATATTAGCAAACAGAATACAACAGCACATTTGTAAGATCATTCACCACGATCAAGTGGGATTCATCCCAGGGAAGCAAGGTTGGTTCAACATACGCAAATCAATAAATGAAAATATTAGCAAACAGAATACAACAGCACATTTGTAAGATCATTCACCACGATCAAGTGGGATTCATCCCAGGGAAGCAAGGTTGGTTCAACATACGCAAATCAATAAATGCTTTTCAAAAAACCAACTTTTTGATTCGTTGATCTTTTGTATTGTTTTTTGGTTTTCAATTTCATTAAGTTCTGCTCTGATCTTGATGATTTCTTTCCTTCTGCTAACGTTAGGTTTGGATTGTTCTTGTTTTTCTAGTTCTTTAAGGCGCATTATTAGAAGACTAATTTTTTTCAAAGCAACTAACGTCTCAGTGCCCGGCAAACAATCTATTTGCAAAGTTCATTTTGGGGGGCGGGGGGGGGGGCTTTCAAATATTAAAAGATCTAGCAATTCTACTAAAGGAGTTATTCCTGTTCAGAAGTACATTTCAATTTTCTTTTCCTATTGGTGTATTCCATTAAGCATTATTCTTCTGCTTCTTACCACCTGCTCCTCCTTCTGCCCCAAGCATAATTTTACTTAAGAGAGGACCTGTGCGGGCCTGGGACTCTGAATTAAGTTGACTTGGGGGTTATGAGGCCTAAGCACCTTCCACAAGCAATTTTCCCTGTCAGTCAGTTTCTTTTTATTACAAGAAGGCCTTCCAGTATGGCTGCTCCCATGGTTGGATTCCAGGTCACTGCTGTGCCCTGTGTAATTTAGGAACCTCTTTGATTATGCAGGTGAATAGCTCTACTTGTTTCCCCAGCAGATGTTTGGTTGAAGTTCCTTCCCTGTGATTATGACTTTCTTTGGTCAAAAGGAGAGTAACTTGAGAAAGCTGGTCTAGGAATGAAGAACAGGGAGCAGCCACAAGATGAATTTTTGAACCCTCCAGACTGCATTTTTGACTATGCAATCCTTGAACCAACCTTATTATTAAGTGTAATTACCAGCCCCAGGCACAAGCTGTGGGGCCCCAACAGAGGACCTGAGCTTTCTACCGTAGGTACCACCAGGTTGTTATATTTTTTTATGCACAACCATCTTACCAACTGATGGGCATTTAAAGAGAGTAGAAATTTGTACCTCTGGGGGATAAGAAGATTGCAAGGAGTCCAGGAATGTAGGTGGACTGAACCATCCCTCCACAGCAAGACATTCATTTCAAAATTAATATTTTATCTTAAACATTTATGAGGATATTGTGGTCTACTTCATAATATATCTGTGCTCCACTTCAAACAGTTACTTAAATTACTTAGCCCTTAAATTGATGCTCCATGCTCCAGGAAGGTTTACTGTGTTCATTCTGCAGCTACTGTCGTGTATCCTGGAGGACTGGTATGCCATCTTAAGAAATGTGGCCACACAGAACACAGTACCTTGGTGAGGATACAGGCCACCAGCCCCATTCTTATCCAATGAGAGAGACCAGTGCTGGAAACTGTGACCTATAGAGCCCATGGTCCCTTAGCAGACATCTTAGCTAACCTTAGGTATTTTGGGGCCCTGTCACTGTCTTCCTGGGACGGATCATCTAGCCCCCATTCTAACTGTCTGGAGGTCCAGATGTAAGAAAGAGAAGTCATCCTGTTATGTCAATCAGACACTCAATGGTTCTAAAGCGTGCTGAGAAGCTAAGAAGTAAGCGTGTGTGTTTGTGTCCTAAGTGTGAAACAAGTCACAGCTGCTCATTGATGTGCAAAGGGGTAAGAGAGCATGGAGAGCCTGAAGGAAGTATGAGCCCTGGGCAGAGACGAAGAAACGAGGCCTGGGCGACCAGAAGGAATGGAGAGCACCGCCTAGAGGTGGGAGATGACAGGTCCGATGGGCCACGCTGGGCAGGAATGAAGGGAAAGAACGGGGCCAAGGATGCATTTTCTGGGCTACTGCAAGATCACAGAGCACAGGCGGTAAGGGCACAACCTCCACAGGAAAAGTCATAGCAAGAAGTTGCATTTATTGAGCACTTACTATGTGTCCAGCACTGGACTAAACACGTGGAGAGCCATTTCAAGGTCCAACAGCTCTGTGAGGTAGATATGATTCTTAATCCCACTTTTCAGTAAGACATCTGAGGTTTAAGAGAGATTAGCTAACTTGCCAAGGTCATCTTTCTTTTTCTTTGTATCTTTATTCCTTCCTTTCTTCTTTCCTGTCTTCCTTCCTTCCCTCCTTCCTCCTTTCTTTTTACTCTGTGTGTCAGTCACTGTTATAGACACAACAGAGAACAAAAAAGACAAAGACCTGGCCCCTATGGAGTTCACATTCCAATGGGGAATAAAACGATTTTATATACATATGTAGTTTGCATAACATAATGCCAGGTAATGAAGAGCCTTGGAGAATAAAATGACTGGGACAGATGGACAGGGTGAGGATGGTGGTGAAAAGCTTCTACTTAATTCAGATGTTCAGGGGAGCTTTCTGATAAGGTGACATTTGAGCAGAGGCCTGAATGAAGGGCAGGAGGGAACATTCCGATATCTTTGGAAGGGGCATCCTAGGCAGAGAGAGCAACAATTGCAAAATATGCTTGGCATGTTTGAGGAAGACCAAGGTGGCTGCTGTTACTGGAGCAGAGAATAGGAGGGAGAAGGATAGGAGATGAGGCTGGAGAAACAGCAAGAGCACACAGATGCAGGGTCATGTAAGCCACAGTAAGGATCTTGGGTTTTAAGTGTGATGAAAATGCATCAGGCTGCTGGGGAAGAGTAGACGGGAAATGGACAGCAGTGGAAGCAGTTGGCAGGAGTGGGGTAAGGGGGCTGGGGGTTCAAACAGAAAGCGATGTAGCAGTCTAGGCTTGGGCTGGGACGTAATGACAGAGATAGTGAAAATGGGCTGGATTCAGGTTACAGCTGCAGGTAGGACCTATAGGATTTGACTCAGGACACGATGAAGTCTAGATTTGAAGCTAGGCAGGTTAGCAGCAGCCCCGCCCATCCGCTGGCCAATACACCACATGGTAGGTCTGGTGGTCTCCCAGCAGCAACCCTGGCAAACCTCCTTTTTCCTAAATACCCTGCGCTCTCTGCTGCCACCTAGTGCCCATGTGCTGCCTTGGACTCTTCCCAGCCACTGCCCTGAGTTGTGTGCTCATCAAATATTTAGGAAGAAAATGTCAGGTCTCTGGGCCTCAGCTCCTTCATCTATAGACTGTTAGGGCTGGAATAATTGTCCTCTGTGGCCAATTTCAATTCTTACTTTCTATGATCTGTATTCTATTTCTTATAATGTAGGGAGGGAGTTAGATTATGGATATCTATGTTTTTCCTGCAGGAATGTATTTTTTAAATGTTGCCTTGATAGTTCTTGAGCACCCTGCTCTAGTGTTCAGAAAGAATCAAGGTGCTCTAGAGTCATTAGGCTTCTTGCAAAGTTGGGATTTAACTAATTAAAATGATACAAAATTAAAAATTCAGTTCTTTGGAAAATAATTTGGTGGTTCCTCAAAAAGTTAAATAGAGAATTACCATATGACCTAGCAATTCCTTTCTTAGGTATATATCCAAAAGAATGAAAACAGGTACTCAAACAGATCCTCGTACACAAATGTTCATAGCAGCATTATTCACAGTTGCCAAAAGTTGGAACAGTCCAAATGTCCATCAGCAGATAAATGGATAAACAAACTGTGGCACATAATAAAATGGAATATAACTCATCCATAAAAAGGAATGAAATATTGATATGTGCTACAACATGGATGAATCTCAAAAACATACTAAATGAAAGAAGCCAGACACGCAAGGCCACATATGGCATGACTCCATTTATACAAATTATTCAGAATAGATAACCCACAGAGACAGAAAGCAGATTGACAGTTGTCAGGGACTGAGGGTGGAAAATGGGAAGAGACTGCTTAATAGATTCTGAATTATCTTTGGGGGTGATAAAAATGTTTTGGAACTTGATAAGGATGGTCATTGCACAGCAATATGAATGTACGAAACGCTACTAAATTGCGCAATTTAAAATGGTTAATTGTATGTTATGTGAATTTCACCTCATTAGAAAAATTTGCTTCCTCATTCTCACTAGCCACATTTCGAGTGCTCCGTAGCCAGTGGCTGATATATTGGGCAGCAGAGATGTAGAACATTTCCATCATTGTAGCAAGTTCTAGTGGATAACACTGATTTAGACAGTGCATGGTCTCTGACACTGTTGTGGGGAGGCTGCTGGGGCGGAGGAGGAGTGGAGAGAGCTGGATCCCAGTTCACTTTGGTCCCTGCTCTTCACAGACGCTCACATAAACCATTGTGTGTCGTGTCTGCCACCATAGAGCAAGCAGCATCTTCAGCGCAACCTTTCCAGCCAAATGCCCACCAGAGGGCACTCTCACACCCCAGAAAACAGAAAACTGAGCCGTCAGCGCGCAAGGACTCCGAATGCATTTTTAGCATTCAGAGCTAAACTACTGGTGATAGACTGCATGGAAAGCAAACACTAAAATGACATGTTCTATGTGAGCTCTCCCATTCTCACTTGTGAAATTGTTCCTGATTTGGGGAAATTTTCCTTCTTGTCTATATCGAGTCTTAGCCCAATGTGAATATGATGAGTATATAGAAAGTCTGAGCTAAAGTAATATAGTGTGCTTTATGTCAGTGAGAGAAAATAAATGTGTCCTGTTTTCATGGAGAAAATAGACGTGTGCAGCATACACAGACACACACATAAAGCAGATGATGTGTACATGTAGATACATGTATATGCAAACGTACAAGCTAAAGGCTAAGGTCCTCTGGCCTAGAAATTGTCTTTCCCCATTCTGCAGCAATGCACGGTTTTCCCAAAGCTGGTGTTGATGGTTTGATGGCTGATATGCTGTGCCACATTAAATACCCACAGGATACTAAAACTCTGCACTTCACAAGCATTTCAGAGTGATAACCCTCTAATTAAGGCAGCAGGTCTTTTAGTGAAAAAAAAAAAAAATTGCTTCCAGGATAGGAACTATACCAAAAACAATGAAAACATTTGAAAATCATTGCTTCTGGGACTTTAGCCAGTGTGCGCATTTATATTTCGTTGTTTGCATTTTTGCGTGAATCACCTCACAAAGCTGTCCTAATCAGAAAGTTGACCAGGATCAGAGCTTGGCTCTGGCACTGCCGTCATTTTGCAAACCTAAATGTGAAAAACCAATCTGTCAGTTTTACGCCTGCAGAACAACATTGTGCAGGATTTCAGCTGCTGCCTTTACCATTAGAGGGAAATAAGATATTTTTCTCCTTTTCTGAATTTGGAAATGTTTGCGGTTAAAAATTTAAACTCACAGACCTCTAGATCTGGAAGAGCTCTGCCTGCAAGCTCCTCAGGTCAGGGTGTAAGTGCAGCCTGTCCTTACACTGGCTGGTTGGTTGGTCTCATGGACACAAACGGCGGGTTTTCCTTCCTCCCTTTCTTCTCTCTTCCCTCCCTTCCATCTCTCTCTCCATATATCTGAGATTGATTTATTAAATTTGGAACACTCTTTCCTATTTCTCAGATCTCTGGAAAAAGTGGACAAAACCAGGCCTTGGCCTCTGTTAATGGCTACCAGAGGTGTTACAAAGAGAGAAAATTAAATAGACCTTATTCTTCTCAATATTTAAAAAGGAGGTATCTTAAAATTGTCCTTTTATCTAGTGCCTTATAATTTTCTGTAGGTGTAAAAATTTTACATTTACTTCTTTTGCTCTTCAGGTCCCTGAAACCCAAAACCAAATACCATTTAAATCTCAAAAGACCATTACCCCCTTACTCTTCAGGTGGCATGATATATCTTCTGCTCTAAAGCATTGCATAAAATCAGCCACATGCAGGCCAATCAGCTGGAACATGCTGGAAATCAGGAAATTATTGGCCAATTCATACCCATTTACACAATCTTAATCTTATGTCTCCTTAAAACACTTAAAACAAAATTTGTAAGAGAGCAAAATGTAAACAGCATTCCCCAAAGAATGTTTCAAAATAAATAAATAAATAAATAAATAAATAAATAAACAGTCCGAGAAGTATTGAGGGAAAAAACACTCAATGGCCAAATAAATTTGGAAAACACTAAGTGTTCAATTTTTCTCTTGGCCATTCACAATTTATATCAATATAGTAAAGGCTTTGAGAAGCTGTGTGTAGCAGAAGTTGTCAATGCTCTGTCCAGGTCCTTGGAGATCTCTTTACAGTTCCTTGTGCTTATCCCAAGCTTCTGTGTCTGCCACCACTTTCTTCAGAGAACTGCTGGGTGCACTGAAGGCCTGAAGTGCCTGAGGTTCACATTCCCCCAGGAGGCTCATGGCCGGTGCTGACAATGATGGGCAGGAGTTCAGAAGCCTCACCGCTTGCCTCAAGGTGGGACAAACCCTGTGAAGTACTTTAAACCTCAAAGCTTTCTGGGATGGAGGCTGGGATTGCACCCTATTTTGGCTTCTCTCTTCCTTGCCCTATTTCTTGCCTCCCTTATTGGCTTCTGTTGGGAGCACTTCTTTTATAAATCTCTCCCCCATAAGCCCTCACCTCAGGGTCTGCTTTCTTGGGAACTTCACCCACCATACCACAAAAAAGCTATTTAATTTTAACACAGGGTTTCATTTATTTATGCATTCATTCAACAAACTTTTGCTGAGTTCCTGTTATGTGCCAGCATATCCTAAAAGTACTTGACCGTGGATGGCTAACGACTGGCTGGTTTATCCCACCAGGCACGGATTGGTAAGTTTTCTCTCCTATGTAGTACCTATCATATTTCTGGGAAACTAAAATGCTGAAGAACTTACTTTAGGAAATGCTGACAGAGTTGGATTTGGCACACATAAGTCTCACCCCCAAACCAAATGTACATTCTTCAAGGCAGAGCTGCAGGGTGCATTTCTTTTTGTCCAGGTTATTCTTGCTTAACACTGCACCGCACCCTGAACTGTAGCTCAAGCCGTGGTTGTGGGAAATGCCCTGGACACAGAGTAGGAAGCCCTGAAGTCTCTTTCATCCTCATGAAGTGAGGAGAAACTGAGGGAGACAACCTGGTGATTCAGCTGTGACCCTGGCAAACATGGGTAGGGCTAAAGTCAATTTTGTGGGATGAATACAATGTTGGCCACTTGGCAATTTTGAAAAAGATTTGCAAAAGAGTGTTGGATAATAAATTCCTCCCAAGAAGCTCAAAGTTCATTCCCAGATGTGTTGTAATCCATGTCCAAACATCCCTGTGAATTAGAAAGCATTTTAGAAACTCACAGTGTGATTTTTAAAGGTATGTCTGCCCAGTATCAAAACAATTGATCGATTCATATAACTTGGCAGTTAATTCTGATGTTTGGCATCACATAGGAAAATTGTCCAGGTGTTTTGAGGCTGGGTTGACTGGTGGGAAAAAAACCTGGAGGTAGAAGTTGAGTTAAGAGACATGCTTTCTGTCCCCACCTTCTATCTGCCCACCTGTCTCAGGTGAACATACTTCATACAGCATGCCTCATAGAAGTCTAGTGTGATGGGATTATAGCCAAGCTAGGGCCTCTAAAAAGCAAGCTTGGCCAGAAACAGGTAGAAGAGAGAGGCCTGCTGGCTGCCAGTAAGGTGGACATGGTGCACATTGTGCCTCCTGGTGCTGCCTGAAACTAAGCATTCAGACTTTTTGTGTTCTGTCAAGTAAGATGGTTAAGAAACCAAAACAGAGCAAAACAAAACCCTGGTCCTAATACTCCTAATAGAGAGGATTAAGAAGAAGGAGTCATTGAAATTGGGGCTAAAATGGTGTAAGAGCATGTCTGTGCTCTGGTCATATCCCCCAAGGTTAAGAACGCCTGCTTTATGTGAGTGGAGGAGGATAAAGGCTGAGACAGGTCTGGGGAGTTGGCGACCAGTTGGAGAGCAGTTTCAGCAAAGTAGAAGTCTAAATTCTAGGTTGAGGAGTGTGGGGTGGTTGTGTGCAAGCCCCCAAACAACTACAAATAGGGCTATATGTGATCAGAATCAAATGAAGGGCACAAATAACCAGAGGGCTAAGGATTCAGAGCAGGAAAAACACCGTGGAAAGGGCAGGGCCACAAAAGTCTATAAAGAAAAAAATCAAGGCTTACAATGGGCCTGGAGGTAAGTCTGAGGAGCTTTGGTTACAAACTTAAAAAGTCTTATCCCAAGGAATTCTGTGCCTATATACTTTAGGGAAAAGAGCCTCTGAAGTTCTAATCTCAACTCTTTTAAGTCAAAGAGTCTGGAACTGTAGGCAAACGCTTCCAAGACCTGTACTTGGACCAATCACCATGGCCTGTTGTTGACTTTCCCTTTACCTGATTCTTTGACTCTTCTCCTGTCCATGCCATAACACCTTTTCACTTGCCCAAGATCCTTCCTCAATAGTGGAGTTTTATTACCTAGGATTCCACAATTCAAAAAAAAAGGAGCTGTAGAATGTAAGATGCTGAATGTAACCCAAGCTGCTAGACTTTAATTAATGAACATAGTCAAAAGTATGGGCATGTATCTTGGTCCATATGAGCTGCTGTAACTAAATACCATAAACTGGGCAGCTCATAAATAATGAAAATTTATTTCTCACATTTCTAGAGTCTGGGAAGTCCAAGATCAAGGTGCCTACAGATTCAGTGCTAGGTGAGGGTGTTTCCTGCTTCATACATGGCAACTTCTTGCTGTGTCCTTGCATGGTGGAAGAGGCAAGGCAGCTCTCTGGGCCTCTTTTATAAGGCACTAATCTCTTTCAAGGAGTCTCGGCCCTTATGATCTAGTCATCTTCCAAAGACCCTACCTCCTAATATTATCACCTTGGGGGTTAGGATTTCAACCTATGAATTTTGGTGACATATAAATATCCTGGTCATAACAGCATGTGTGAGGGGAAAGGGACATGATTTTATGTGTATAATAATGTCTGGGCAGTGACCTGCTAGGACCACCTACCACAAGACAAATATTAAATAGCACAACTCCTATAACACTTTGCTAGATGAAGGCTACATTGCACGAAGGGTAATTCGAGATAGGTACAGTGCCACGGCCACAGTTAAGAGCATGTGAACCTCATCACACTCTAATCAATGTCCTCAACAACTGATGGGCAGAGAACACACATGCCACTGAGGTCAAAGACATGACCTTAGTGCAATGGGGGAATCTCATACCAAGAGGTAGAAGGCACAGGTCCAAGTCCTAACCTTACCACTTTTTAGTTCTGTGGCTTTGAGAAAGAGACTTAAGGTGTCTCACATTGGCTGTCCTATAAAATTAGGGCAATGAAATACCTGCTTTGCTTACTTCAAAAGGCTACTCTGAGAATTAAATGAGATAACAAATGTGAAAGCATGTTGCATACTCTGAAATAGTATGCAAATGGAAATTATTTTAATATAATTTTTATTTAATCTTTCCCAAAGCAGTGCAAGATGCAGCAAGAATAAGCATCATCATACAGTTACATTTTTTACCTTTTATTTTGTAACTTTTAATTTGATATTAATATCATTTCAAACTACAGAAAAGTCATAAGAAAGTACAAAGAAAGCCCGTTAAGTCCTTTATCCAGACGCATCAGTGGGTAACAGTTGTCCCCATTTGCTTGACCATCTTTCTCTGTCTCTTTGCCTACATCATGTCACTTTATCCCTAAGCATCTTAACATATATTTTCTAGGAACAAGAATGTTCTATCACCCCAGTAAAATTATCAAAATCAGCAAATTTAACATTGATATGATGATTTAACCCATAGTCCATGTTCAGATTTTGTCTATTGTCTCAAATTGTTCTTTATAGTTTTTTTTCCATTCCAGGGTCCAATCCAGGATGATGCATTGCATTTATTATCGTAATTTTTTTTAGTCTCTTCTAACCTGGAACGTTATTCAGCCTTTCTTGGTCCTTTACAATTTTGGTATTTCTGAGGAGCACAGACCAATTATTTTTTAGAATGTTCCTCATTTGGGGTTTGTCTGATGTTTCCTCATGATTAAACTTAGGTTCTGGAACTTTGAAAGAAATACCACAGAAGAAATACTGTATCTTTCTCAGCGCATTATACTGGGAGGCACATCACACCAGGTTGTCTCTGTATTGGTGAAGTTATCTCTGATCACTTGATAAGGTGATGTCCCCAAGCTTTCTCCACTGCAAAGTTGCTATTTTCCCCTTTGTAATTGATAAGATATTGGGGGGGGATACTTTAAGATGATGTAACTATCCTGTTCCTCATAAAACTAACACCCACTAATTTTAGTATTCATTGTCGATTCTCAGATGAATGAATTATGACCCTAATGGCTGCAAATCATTATTTGTTAACTCCATCTTTTCTTCTACTCCTTTCAGTTGGAATCCTATTCTAAGGTAAAGCTGTTCCTCCTCTCTCAGTTATTTATTCATTCATTACTTATACCAGTATGGACTCATGGACTCTTATTTTATTCAATAGGTGTGAATCCATTACTATCAGTATTCATTTTGATTTTCAAATGTCTCAGATCTGGCTAGTAGACACAACTTTAATCTGGATCCCCATCATTTCGACATGCTTCCATCACTGTTTCTGTTTTTTTTTTTTTTTTTTAATTTTAATTTTTTTTTTAGCACTTCTTACTTTCTGGCATCACAAGTTGTCCCAGGCTCATCTTGTACCTTCTCTACCCCGTAATTCCCCCTTTCTCTAAAGGGTCAGGATCAGGTCTTAAAAGGATGCAGAATGGTCTTTAGAAGTTGAGATCTGGGCCTCTAGGTGTGCTCATTGCTACTGAGGTGTTACTGCTTCTAGGCTCTCTCAGTGAACAGATTTCACTTTTAAAGTTTCCGATAATGATTGATGAATACGTAGATATAAACTCACTGTCCTGTCACAGCTCTTTAAATATGTAAATTAAACATAATATCCATACAGAGAAAACAAGAGTTTGGACTGGTACTTCATTCAACCGATACTACCAGTTCATTCTAGCCCTTCCCTTTATCATAGCTGTACCTCCCTTCTCCGACAGCAACAAACCTGGATCCTATCCCCCATATACATACTAATATATCCAATCCTAGGTCATCCTCACAGTATTTTCAAAATTGCTTACCCATATCACTGTGAAAAACAAACTACTGAATAGAGTTCAAAATTTGTTTAAAGTTCTTTTTCTCTTTAAATTGAGAGTATACAGTGAAAACACTGTGTTCAAAAGTTACTTGGAATGGGCTGGCCCTGTGGCTCACTCGGGAGAGTGTGGCGCTGGGGGCGCAGTAGCGCTGGGAGCGCAGAGGCCGCGGGTTCAGATCCTATGTAAGGATGGCCGGTGCGCTCACTGGCTGAGCGTGGTGCGGATGACACCACACCAAGGGTTGCGATCCCCTTACCGGTCACAAAAAAAACAAACAAACAAAAAGAATTCAGTAAGTGGTTGGCTATAAAATTAATACGAAAAGTCAATAGCTGTCATATGAAAATATCACTTAAAAATAAACTAGAAGTAGAAGAAAAAAAAAAAAAAAAAAAAAAAAAAAAAAAGTTACTTGGATTAGCTTTATTTCCTCCTTCAGTATAATGTATTTTTTCATAGGAAATGCAAATAGAAGGATTTTCATAGGAAATGCAAACTGTTTCTGTTTATATTCCATTTTATGTTTTTCCCTATCCTTATTGATTTAACTTTTGGAGGCAGTAAAACATTAACATGGTTTCAAAACTTAAGAGTTTGCAAAAAGGTATTTTTAAAGAAGTATCACTCTCCTACCAATTCCTGCACCCCATTCCTACCATCTCCTGTAAATAACCAGTCTCACTAGTTTTTTATTTATCCTTCCTGTATTTCTTCTGGCAAAATAGGCAGTTGTGTGTATTTTTTTTTAATAATAGTTAATATTAGGATCATTACTGGCTTACAGAAAAGGCACAATATGTACACACCACACAGTCAATGGGATCAGGTTGCATTTTTTACTGACTTGGGGGAGCCTGTAGGGGTCAGCAGGGGACGTAGAGCCAGCTCTCCTGAGCCGAGTGGATATTACAAGTTCACTGCAGCCTGAACCCACATCCATCAACTGGCTGCTAATCCTTCTTGACAGACATCCCAGAAGAAACTTGATGTGCTAACTAGTTCCAGAGTTTAACGAGTGTGAAAGCCAAGGTTTGTATTTTGGAGGCTGAAAGTAAAGTGATTTACTTCTACATTTGCCTGACGGTGAGTAGTCACGAAGAAAGTGGCTGAGCTCAGTTGCCTAAATGCTTTTTTTTCTCCGCAAAGGAAAAGCCTGCATTTTTAAGGTTTATTCATTTCTTCATTTCTTCCCTATAAGTCTGTACTTAAGAGACCCAAAAGTCTCAAGGCCCAAGCCCTTCTTAAGGTGCATTTGATATACCACCCCGCAAAGGGTGACAATAGCAGGTCTGTCTGCCACCCGTCAGTGGGGCCTCCCAGCCCTGCAGGTGAAGGAGAAAGATGGTGGCTCCACCTGAGTGCACCTGTGCTCACTTGAGCAGAGTCAAGAATGTGAACAATTCAAGTATTCTGCAGCTGAGAAACTCAGCTGTGATGACTGAGAGAAGCTGGATGCACTTTTCTCTTTGGGTATTTCTCCTTTGTCTCCATGGCTTTCTTGGCAGGAGGGCACAGTCAGCTCTGGATGGCAGACGGAGAGACTCAGATGGCTGCCTTGGCTCAGGCAAGCAGGGCTACAGCAAAGGAGGTGGCTTCAGCTGTTCTGTATGGCCAGGAGCAA
This sequence comes from Galeopterus variegatus, assembly GCF_000696425.1. Lineage (NCBI taxonomy): Eukaryota > Metazoa > Chordata > Mammalia > Dermoptera > Cynocephalidae > Galeopterus > Galeopterus variegatus. Next base: position 147,278 of record NW_007729512.1, on the reverse strand, counting down.
GATGAGCCCACCTGGATGTAAAGGAACCTCCAGCCCCCCACTCTGCCAAGTGCGGAGAGGAGTGAATCTTTCTCCTCCATCCCCAACTCTGTGTTTTCTCCTTAAATCCATCTTACCTTTCCACCTTAGTACACTCAGTTGAGCAGTGTAAAGAGATACTCACCCTCAGGGCAAAGAAAAGATAAATTCTCCTCCTTCCTGATCCCAACTTAACCCCACCTTGGGTTGACAGCAGCCCCCTTTTGTCCCATAAAGCAGAGAATGGAAAGTAATGTGTTGATGGATGGTAATATATATGCTAGTACAATAATGCCCACTACTGTGGCTCTTTTATAGAATCTTGGGTTTGGAAGAGCCTTGGAGGTCACCTAAGTGACCAGTCTCCCACCTCCCCAGTAATCCCTCTGCAACACTTTTGACAGGTGGCCATTCAGTCTCTGTCTGAACACTTCCAGTGATAAGGAACTCCACACCACTGAATAACAGACTCCTACTCATCCTTCAAGACCCTGATCGAATGTCACCTGCTCTGTAAAGCTTCACCAACTCACCCAGGCAGATCAGTTACTCCATAATTTGTGATCCCTCTGCACTTTATCCTCACTCCATCAGAGCACACTGTGTTGGAATTTATCTTTTTCATTCATATCTGTCTCTCCTATTGGTCTCTAAGCATTTCAAGAGAGAGAAGAGTGAGAGCTAATACTATTCATCTTTATATCCTCAGCTCTTAATACAACACCTGATATTTAGGTGATGTTCCAGTAAAGATTGTTGTATAAGTAGAGGAGTGTATTCTCCTAAGATAGCTCATATCATATTTAAACCACTGTAATTATTAGAAAATCCATCCTCGCATTAAACCTGTGTTTCCTTTCCTGCGATTTCCACACAGTGGTCCTTATTCTGCTCTTGGGCAAAGGGACAAAAGGACATTAGAACTCACCAAATGTCCATTGTTTGCTAGACACTCTTCCTGACAACTTTACATAAAATCCATTTATTCTTCCATTAACCATTCTTCCAAAAGTTACCATCCTCGTGACTCCCATTACCCTCTCGTGTGCAGGCTAAACCTCCTGGTCCCTTCTGTGATTCTTCAGCTAGTGTGGCTTTAGGGCCTCAGCTTTCCATTCACCCTATTCTGGATGAGTTTATGTTGGAGAAGCTAAGGAAACCCAAGTCGATGTGTTTAATTCCACTCTCTGTGCTTGGAATGCAGTGTCAGCTGGGATAGCACATGACAGTTGTTTGGTCTCAGACAGGGCAGACACAAAGACTTAGAGGAAAAGGTGAATGCTTTTCCTAAGCATCAGCCACACTACTTTAGTGGGCCAATGTGTCCTGATTTTCCTTCAAGCCAATTTCAAAGGAAGATCCTATGAGCATTTAGTATCCCAGCAAAGGAAGCACTGAAGCTGAGAGCAAAGGGCCATAGACCCCACCCTCAGATTATTATCAGTAGTGCCGAATCCTCAGGTCCAAGTTTTTATTTGTAGGTTAATCAACCACATTTAACTTCTAATCTTGCCTGGACCTATGATCTATTACAGTTTTATTTATTTTTAAGCAGAAAACTTCTCTGCAGGATGCTGCCAGGATATGCATATATTCATGTATTTTAGCTTACCAGGTCTCTTTCCTCTGGAGAACACCAACAGTACCAGGGGGAGGTGGAGTGTGAGGGGGAAACAGCATGGATTGCAAATCTCCAGATGTCCAAATCCATCTGTACTGCCTGGAGCCAGCCCCTCTTCACTCCTACAAAAACACACGCATAAGTGCTTCCCTTCTTTGCCATCGCCAAAGACAAACCTCTGATGATGATTTACAGGTGTCCCTGGGTATCTGCAGGGGAATTGGTTCCTGGACTCCCCATGGATAACAAAATCCAAGGATGCTCAAGTCCCTTATATAAAATGACATTTGCATATAATGACATGTCCTCCCGTACCTTTAAATCATCTCTAGATTACTTATGACCTTCCAGAACATAACACTCTGCTGGCTTTCCTTCTACCTCATTAGTTCCTCCTTCTCAGTCTCCCTCCTTTACTGTTTCTTCCTCTCTTCTTCATACTCAGCATTGGGACCCTCGGATTCAGTCTTGGTCCTCTTCTCTACTTACATGCTCTACTCTGGTGAATTCATACAGTCTCATAGCTTTAAATACCATCAACACATTGATAACTTCCATATCCCTCACCCAAGCCTCTTCCCTACAGTGCAGATTTGTATATCCAACTTGCTACTTAACATCTCCAGTTGGATGCTCAATAGACATCTCAAATCCAATAAGTCTAAAACTGACTATCTCCCCTTTCTTCTCTGGAAAATGGGCATAATGATACCTTTCAATCACGCCTAAAAGCCTACTTTCCCTAAAAGCCTATATCACCCTCAAATTTCCCCCATTTTAGTTCATATCTTCATTTTCCCAGTTGCTCAAGTCAAAATCCTAGGGTCTTCTATGACTCCTCTTTTTCTCTCTCACCTCCCCATTCAATCTGTCCGGAAATTGTGTTGGTTTGCTTTTTAATATATTCAGAAACCAGTTACTTTATCACTTTCTCCATTGCTACCAATGGCTGCTTCCTCTGCCTGCAATGCTCAGACAACCACAGGTCTAAATCCTCCACCTCTTTCAAGTCCTTGCTCAAAAGCCATCTTCTCAATAAGGTCTACCTGGACCACTTTGGTTAAAAATGCAACACAATCCTTATCCTGCTCTCTCTCTATTTTTTTTTTTGATGGCACATGTCACCTTCTTAGGTACTATATGACTCACTTTTCATTATGCTTGTTTGTTGTCTGGTACAAAACAATGTAAACTCCACCAGGAGCAAGATCTTAATCTGTTTAGTTCCTTGATGAGTGCCAAATAATAGACATTCAATAAAATTTGTTGAATAAAAATTGACATTAAAAGTTATCCACAATATATTGTTAGTTACAAAACCAGCTACAAAACCATAAAAGCAAAATGATTTTATTGTTGGAAAAAATAGTGTACATGTAAAAGAATATACATAATAGTTTGGAAGGATATATAGCAAAATGTTTCTTTCTCTGAGTGATAGGTTCCTAAATAATGTCTATTTTCTTCTTTTGGCCTTTTGGATTTGCTTTTAAAAAAACATAAATATTGTGCATGTATTACTTTTGCAGTCAAAAAGAGAAAGGCCTTTATTTTTCCTTTTATTGAAAAGATTATGAAAATAAAATATCAGCCAGGAGCCTACGGAGGTTAACAAAGAAATCAAATGCATGTTTATGACAAATTCCTAGTGGGAAGGTGGCTAGTGAAGGTGATGTGATGTAGCATCAGGGTTATGAACTTAGGGTATGAATCAAGACAGGTCAATGTATAGTTTCAGGTTCTACCAGTTATTCTGATCTTAAGTGGTTCTCTCAACTATAAATCTATAACTCACAAAATTAAATGAGAAAACTATGTAAAGCATTTAGGTCAGTACGGAAGGTAGTACAATAACCACTAGTTATTATTACTTATCTCATTTAATCTTCCCAACAAGCTTGATTGAAAGGTATCATTATGCCCATTTTCCAGAGAAGAAAGGTAAGTCTAAGGGGAGTTAGGTTTCTTGTACTCAACAAGGGATAAATCCAGGATTTTCACCTGAGTCAGTCTGAAAGGAGAGCCCCCACTCGTGACACCTCACCACTCTTCAACTCAAACCCAGGCAAACACTGCAAATGTCACAATTTGTCTATGAGCACAGAAGAATCATCAAAAATTAGAGCATTTCTTCTTTGCTTTTATTTTTAAGGGAGATGAAGGGGATGTTTAGAATCACAGAGAAATGGAGCTGCAAGAGTGTATAGAGACCTTCTTACAAATAAGGAAATTGAGGTCCAGGGAAATGAACAAACTTTGCTAATGTTGCATAGTTGGAGCTAGACCCAACCGCTGGTGTGGTGCTTGTTTACCCTACCTAGGTCAAGCCTTTTCACAAGCGTCTCCATGTGCCTGCACAGCCATAGGGGAGTGCCTCCTTCAGAGCCCCTTTCCCTGGGGCAAAGAGCACCCATCCTTTCAGTTTTCTTCTAGGGCACTCCTCCAAGCCTTTAATCATTTCCACAGGGCCTTCTTGATTTTTTTTTTTTTATCTTTAGTCTCTGAAACCCAACTAAGGAGCAGTTTCATATAAAGAATAATTCTTGAATTAGGAAAGAAAGAAATGCATCAGCTCATGAGCAGCTGTGATGAGGTAAGAGGGACAAGCAAGAGAGCAGCCTCCCCCAGCTCACCTCGCCTGGTAAGGATCGGTGGGCACGAGGGCTGGGCCAGCCAGGGGGAGTGGGAGAAAAAAAAAATGAAATCTTAATTTCCAAAGAGCCTGGAGAATATAGCTGCTTGGGAAAAAATGTGATCCTTGCAAAGATAAGACAGACAGAGAGGATTCAATAAAACTATTAGCTTACTATGAAAACATTTGACTACTCTGTTTTCCACACCATCTCCTCCCAACACATATTCATGTGCGCTCTCTCGTGCACGCTCTCACTCTCGCTCTCACACTTGCACACATTCAGCTGCTATTATTATCATCATAACATCGTGTTCCCACTCAAGGTCTTTGAAAATTGCTCTCAGGGGCCGGCCCGGTGGCGCACTGGAGAGTGCGCCGCTCGGGAGCACGGTGGCGCTCCCGCCGAGGGTTCGGATCCCATGTGGAGACCGGTTCCCGCTCACTGGCTGAGCGTGGTGCAGGCGCAACACCGAGGGTTGCGATCCCATTGCTGGTCCCCGGTACGGGCGTGACACCGAGGGTTGCGATCCTGTTACCGGTCAGTAAAAAAGACAAAAAGGAAAAAAAAAAGAAAATTGCTCTCAGTGCTCTTTGTTTAGCTGGACATCCATTCTCATCTACAGAACACCTTCACGCACAGTGCCCCACCACCCACCAGCTTTCCTTATCACACCCTCAGTGCAAAACCACTTGATAATGAAAGTGGAGAGTTCAGTTGAACTAACCCAAAGAAGAATTGATGCAACTGTCTGATGGTCAGTAAGAAAGTCCCAGAACTGGAAATCACAAGATTCAAGTTTTATTTCCTGACCTCTTAAAATTTTGTGACCTCAAGCAATCACTACACCTGCTCAAATCTCACCTGCCTCTGCTGTAAAATAAGGATGACAATATAACTTTGTCTACCTGAAAGCAGGTGGCTAGGTCAAGTAGATGGTTTCATGAATCCCTTCCAGTTCTATAGTTCATTTACTTAGCCGAAGGTATTTACCAAGTTCCACTCAGTACGAAGGATGTTGGGAATGTATCAGTGAACAGTCCAGCCAGAGCCCTGTCTGCAAGGCAGAGGTAGAGTCAGGCAAGGGGATCAAGGTAGTGAAGAAATGCTATTCTTGATGGGGTGGTCAGGGAAAGCTGTCCTTATTTAAGGTCACTCGAGCTGTGTGAATATTGGGGGGAAAGCATCCAAGAGGCAGAAAGAATAAGTACAATCTTTTGAGTTTATGAACTGCATTTGTGCACATTTCCAAAGAGACAAAAGGTCTCCCAAAAGTCTGCTTCCTTTGGAAACTATAGAAGTGTGTGAGCCTGGCCAGCCCTGCCGTGGAAAGGCCAAGCATTGAGAATTAGGGAAAAGAAACATATTCTTTTTTTTTTTCTTGCTTCTTCCAGGACCAGCTGGAATGTAGCCACCAGTCTGTGGTCAGGGATTTTCCCAGAGGCCAGCTTCAAATGAGCCCTCTTTGTTCCAGTGAGTGTCTCGTGCAGAGAGCCCTGGGAACAGCTCCACCATCCCCTTCCAGCTTCTTGGAGGATAAAAACACTTCTTCTAAAGCAACTCACAAAAAGAGGTTCCCACCGGTTACTCCCATCTTGGTTCAAGAACCACACATTCTTTTACTATTTCCCTGAGTAGGACAGACCTGAAATTTGTCTCCCGGAGTGGGACTTCCAAAGCAGAGTACGTGCTGTGATTGGAAGAAAGTAAGCAAATGCACAAACTAAAAATCCTGCTCCAAAATGCCTCACAGGCCTGCCCACAAGGATGCCCAAAATTTCCACCGCGTATCATTCTTTTGAATTAAAACTGAGGTTCCATTTTTAAAAATGCAAATATAGAAAAGTGTTGATAATGCATTAGAATACTATCTGCTTTTAATTAACACTTGTAGTGGATTGAATTAAAGCCCCAAAAGATGTGTCCACATCCTAACCCCAAAACCTATGAATATTTAACATGTGCTCCTACTGGTAAGAAGAGAAGAAAACACACACAGAGGAGAAAGCCATGAGAAGATGGAGGCAGAGATGGGCCTTAGGCAGTCACAAGCCAAGGAACACCTGGAGCCACCAGAAGCTGGAAGAGGCAAGAAAAGACCCTTCCCTCGAGCCTGCAGAGTGTCAGGCCCTGCCAACATTTTGATTTCACATTTCCGCCCTCCAGACCTGTGAGCGACTAAATTTCTGTTATTTAAGCCATCAAGTCTGTGGTGATTTGTTATGGCAGTCCCAGGAAACAAATACTATTCCTTAGAATTTGTGTATTACACTAGCTTCTCCTGCTTTCTTGGACCTCAAAGCTCTGGGGCCTGGGCATCTGCATTGTTATAGGGAAGGGAAAAGGAGCAGTAGGAAATGTTGGGGAAGGCGAGTGTGAAGCACAGAGCTGGGGGCACGTGATGTGGCAGAGGGGCCACACCAGGACATTGTGAAGAACAGGAGGATGTGGGCACCCTGCGGAGTGGGGCGAAGAGGGGGCAGGCGGGACCACCAACAGGACACTTGAGGGTGATGACAACCAGCCCCAGAGCCCACACCCTGGCTTTGGTGTTACCACAGTTTTCAGTCAGTGCAGAAAGGACTATGGCTCTCCCCAGTCTCTTCAGAATAGGCTCTGGGCTGAACAAAAAGATTGATGAGAAGCTTTCTCAGGCTGCATTTCTCTGCAGTGCAAGCTCGGAGAACCAACTGACTTGTGCTCAGAGGCAAAGTCACAGCTGTTGGCTTCAGATGAAGAAGTCGCAGGCAACCCAGCCCTGGATTGGAAGACAGTTCGCCTGTGATTTGTCACACAGAGAATGCTCCAGGGACTGGGAAGAAGTGTCTGTACTAGCGAGCTGGCGCACATCCATCTGTGAGCGGCATCACACACACAAACCCAAGGCAGCCGACGGTTGAAAGGTCGCCTGAATTCTTCTTCTTTGCTAAATTTGATGGCAGTGATCAAGAGGCCTCCTTGGGAAGCACCTTGAGGATACAGGGGAGAAGGAAGCTTCCTTTGGGGTTTCCAAAACACTCTCCTTTCATGCTTGTTTTTACTTAGTCATTGCCTCCCTCCCGGCCCCTGGCACCGGGGCCTGCGTCCTGCCTGCCCCAGGTAACTGGAGCTCTGAATGTACACAAAGCACCACTATGCCGGGGTGATGCTATCAGCAGGCCTGGCCTGCTCCACACGGTAAGACAGCAGCCGAGCCAGGGTGGCCAGACCCCGAGCTGAAACAGGACTCCCATGCTGCCGACTGAGGACAGAGTAGCCTTTGTGAGGAACAAATCATACTTAGGCTCTTTCCTTATTAACATTGCAGTCATCAGAGCATTTTCTTTCGTGATTTCCAGCCCCAAAACCCTGTATAGGCTTCTGTAGGCTGCAGATCAGCCCTGGAATTGACATTGGATGCAAAGGACACTGTGGCTCTCCTCAGCTTCAGTCTTTGGGGCCCACCAAGACATCAAGTACACCATAATGCATGATAAGGACCAAGCTTGTGGCCAAACCATAGAACTTGATAGGAAGCTTGATACACACTAGAAAGATTTGGTCATCGTAGAGAGGAGTGTCTTTTAAAGGACAGACTGGATTTTGGAAACATACAACCTTAGATATATGAGTATATTTGCACACTGCCATAGACTAGCTGTGTGGCTTTGGGCAGGTCTCTTGAACTGTCTGAGCCTCAGTGTCCTCCTCTGTAAAACGCAGATAATAGTGTCTACTAGGTAGAATTGATGTAATGATTACAGGCAGTAAATACAGACAAACTGGTACATGTGGATACTCAAAAAATAGTAGCAGTATTAAATGAATTTAGTGCCCCACCCCCCACCCCCAACTATTAGACTGGCTCTCAATAGCCCTATCACACACAGATGGACACACATCTTCAGGTCCTTTTTTTGTTCATTGTACATGTTTATGGGGTACAGTTTGTTGTTTCAGTACATGCATATATTGTATAATGATCTAATCATAATAGTTAGCATATCTATCACCTAAACATTTATCATTTCTTCGTAGTTATTACATTCAAGATCCTCTCTTCTGGCTATCTTGAAATATATGATAAAATATTATTAGCTATTTTTACCCTAGGGCACCAGAACTTATTCTACCTCTCTAACTATAACTTTGAAAGTTTGTAGACATCCCAAGTTCTTAAAAATGCACAGTGTAAAATTTGGCACAAATCAGGAGGAAATCAACAAATAAACCAACAAGAGTATTAAAAGCCAGAAGTTTATTACCGTAGCCCTTTGAATTACACTAAATCAGAGCCATGCTTTATGAGCAGGGCCAGGCTTAGGAAGTATGCTCGGTGCAAAAGCAAGAGAATTTGGTCTTTGAGATTTCCAGTCTCCCACCTGCAACTCAGCTGATGGCCCACTTTAACTGCGTACCTCTTTAGGCAAGGCCCGGTGGAGAGGACCTGAAGATGCAGCCATCAGGGAGCTCAGCAAAGTGGTGAAGAGCTCAGCCTGGGGAAGCAGATAGCCCCACACCAACCCGAGCTTTGCCACACTCACTAGCTGTGTGATTTGGGGTATGTCACGTCACCTCTCTGAACCTCAGTCTTCTTCAGTAAAATGGCAATAGCAAAGTACCTATCTCATGAGTAGTTGTGAGTATACAAAGGGTCTGGTACATAAAGCTCAATAAATACTTGCTGGATTAATGACTTATTGGTGAGACTTTTAGGCTAGGAGGAAGAGAAAGGCCAATGAAAGACATAATAGGGACAAGAGATGTTTTGTGGCACCCTCTGATCCTGCTGGGTAGGTAGGAGGCAGAGTGCCCCCCTCACCAACCTGCTATACATTTTGGAGAGGAAAAGGAGGCCAGCTAAAAGATTGACTAAGTAGTGAAATCTTCATTACACTGGAGAAGAGGAAATGGAAAGGAAATAACATTTATTTATTGCCTGCTGTATTCAGGCAAGTGCTAGGGGCTTTACCTACACTATGGTGTTTGATACTCAAAACAATGCTATTAACCCTATTAAATCCGTATTGAAAGATGGAAAACCTGAGTTGCAGAGATATTAAGTAATACTAACAAATAATTACTGAGCATATATTGTGCGCTCTATTGATTATTTTACAAGTGTTATTTATTTTAGTGAGCCTAATGGCCCAATAAGTTAGATATTTCCATCCCCACTTTAGAAACAAGGACAGTGAAGCACAAAGCTAACTAACCTGCCCTGGATCATCTGGCTGTTAAGGGGAAGAGCCAAGATTCAAAGCCAAAAGCGTCTGATACCAAACTCCAGGTGCTTTCAAATCTCTTACAGTGGGCCACGCATTAAACCACTGGTTTTCAATATTTGCTGTGTATCACAATTATCCATAGAGTATTTTGGAAACTCAGATTTCAGAGCCCCTCTAACACCTACTGGATCAGAGCCTCAGAGGTTTGGGCTCAAGCTAGTATGTTTTGTAAAAATTTCACAGGGCATTCTGCACATGGCAAGGATGGAGACTTGCTTCACAAACTGGGTCAAGTTTTCTTATGCCCTCTGGTTTCCTTACATTCTCAGTGGGGGGCACTTGGAGGAAAATAGATTCCACAGCTGTGCCTAGATTTGCTCTGTCAAGCCTGGAGGTCACCTGGTGAGAATGGGAACCAGCCGAATTTTGGGAGGAGACAGCTGTGCATCCTAACCAGCCCGCTGCTCCTTTTATCTTAACTGTTACTCTTCTTGAAGAAATAAACAGGAGGTGGAGGAGATCATCCATAACTATTTTCGTACGTTCTCTTACAATCTTGCTGCATGCTCTATACTGTTATGCAATCAAAATCCAAGGGCAGTATCATTTTATTCTACTTTATCACAAGGTATGAATATTTTCCTGTATTTTAATTTCTTTTATGCCTCTCCATAAGCTTTATAATAATTTTCATTTGTTGTAAAATATCTTTCTTAGTGTAGAGGTGCATTTAACATTTTTCTCTACTGTTTGGCCATTTAGGATGCTTCTAATTTTTCAGTATCATGGATCATGTTTATGTGAATAGTTACCATAGCAATTTCAATTCCCTCCTTTCTTCTTTTCTTTTTTCCTTCCTACCATCAACAAAACATCTATTCAACACCTACTATCAACAGGTGCTACACTAGACATTGGTAAAAAACTGAAAAAGACCCAGACCTAGTCTTAAAGAAGTTCATTGTCCAGAGAAAATGTCTGGAGAAAACAAATAAGTTGTAAAAGTACATAAATTAAAACACAATGAGTATGCTAAAAGATGTTTGGTAAAACAAGGATGGTTGGAAGAGAAGGACAGTGCTAACCATTCTGCCTGGGGTGTTGGGGGTGGCTGGTGCAGGGACAGCTTCCCAAAGTGAGGGTTGTTGAGCTGCGTCTTTGGAGAGCCTGTGATCAGCGAAGGTGAACCTAAGTGGTGGTTTGGGTTTGGTTTCACTTCAGATGTGCCTTTAGGCCACCTTTCCCATTTGAGTTAGAACTGAACCTCCTACTGGCAAAGATGACAGGCAGCCAACTCCACGTTCTTGGTGAGGAAAGCCTCAGCATTCCAATCATATACGGCTAGAAGACTCATGTGTTATCTCCTTATGGCTATTTGAGTCCCCTTGTTGCTGTGTAGGATCCACTATGACTCTAAAAAATTTTCTTAGGGCTAAAATTCACTGTGACATAGCTGAGTAGGACACTTAACAGAGAATTTCATCCTTCACCGAAGCCCATCTCAAATCACACCTCCTCAGCCAAACCTTCATCCCCACCAGACCACAATAACCCAGTGTCTATGCAATACATGTGGCCAGAGCAAAGCAAGGTTGTCTGAGATTAAGTTTATTCAGTTTAGGGTAGATGGAGGGGAGGGGCTTTTTTTTAAAAAAAAGAACATAAAATTATAATTCAAATTTGATAAGAAAGTACTATAAATATTTATTTAGAATGAAAAAGAACTATAAAATTTTAAAAGCGGGGAAGTACAATCAACATCACATAATCCAGAAAACAATGCATTTTTATGAATTAACTGCCTGATACATGTTACATTTTCCTTACATTTTTAGCTGCATAGTATTTTGTATGCATACATATATACATGCTATTTTGTATGCATACATACCTTTGTAATATTTTCTGCCAAAGAGAATAAAAAGAAAATTTAGTCTTCCTTTTAGCTTGGTAAGTTAAAATTTGATTGTTACTATTGATAGTCAGGACATGTAAACATATAAACACACACAGATTTACTTCATTTTGTATTACAGCTACAGGTTTGTCCCTACAAACATGGGAGTCAGGAACTCTGATAAATTCTCCCTTATGTAATTCCTATTATACACACACACACACACACAGTTGACATATGAATATATTGTGGGTGTGGGTATTTATAATAGTATAATTCCATTATTAAGTATATTTCTACTCTGAGAAAAGTTTCATTTTGATTTGACAAGAGCCAAATCCTACACTTAAAATTTGATGTTTGAAATGTTTGAAAGAATTTTCCAAAGACTAGCTTCTGGCTTCATATATTTTAAATCTCTTTCTCTCTCATGACATACATACTTCTGGTGCCAGACACAATATCACTTCTGATGCTGCACCTTTGTTTCACCAACAAATTGGAATTTTGGTGGCAGAAGTATTCCTGGAAGTCATACCAGCTTGCCTAGCAATAGCTTAACTACACACAGAAATGACTGTGAAAAACACTAATCCCCAAACAGCTGTAATCTCAACTCAACTGCCCTTAACGAAAGCTCAAACTTGCTCACAGTTCTTCCAGCACAACCCAACACCAGAGGAGATGGGATGGAGAGAAAGTCAAAGTGGAAAGAGAGTGTCTTAATTGATTGCCATTTAAATATCTTCCTTATGCAAACTTTACAAAAACCCATGACCACATGAACACATTCCTAGGACTTCTCCAAGGGTCTTTGAAGGACCCACGGAAATAAGGAGTCTTGAGATTTAAACTTCATTCACCTCATAATAACTCTGCCTTTTTATATTATCTTATTTATTTATTTATTTATTATATTGCTATTTACCATTATCCTGCATTTATGTCCTATCTACCACTTACTACCTACGTGAGGTAGTCTTTTAACCTTGCTGAGTTTCAGTTGGCAAATCTGCAAAATGGGAGGAAAATAGAGAATACCTTATCTGTCCCTGGGGCTCTTGGGAGAATGGTGTGATGTAATGGAAGATTCTCAGAAGTCAGCAAATAGTTCCCATGCCCATGGTGGATTTGCGGATGAACTGGCATTGGAGGTATTCTTCAAATGCTCATTGGTTATGACATATGAATGAGGAATCAAGTGAGTACTTGAACTGACCTTGGACTGTCCTCAGGATAGTAACAATTTCTGAACAACACTTTTGGGGTCCTTTGTGGTCTGGCCATGCCCGCCTCTGCCATCTTGCCTCATCTCTCAACACCCCTACCTGCTGTCCCAAACACCCCCCTCCATTCTTGCTGTTGAGCTGCTAGGGATTTCTACACCATGCAACCTTTCTCTGGCCTCTGGGCCTTTTCACATACTGGTCTCTCTGAAAAATGCCTATCCCCACACTCCCTCCCTTTTCTTAGCTACCTTCTGATAGTCCTGCAGGACATAGCTGAGCTGACACAGCCTCCAGGAAGCTGTCTTGATGCCCAGTCTGGATAAGGCACACTCTCCCACCCCCCACGTGTCTCCACAGTGTCTTGCCCTTCCTCTTTCTCTGCATTTAACATACTAGATTATAACTGCCTTTCACTCATCTATCTCCTGCATTAGGCTGTGGGCTCCCTGAGGACTCACAGTACTTAGTATAGTGACTGGCAAACACTAGTGATCAATGACTATTTGTCAATGAGTACCTAAGTGAAAACAGGAAAAAGAGCCAACTCTTTAATCCCTTGGTGGTGTCCAGAAGAGGCAGCATAAGGATGGGAATCCTCTGGGATTGATCTTTGGGCAGCTGGCCTGCTCAAGAGCAAAGCAAACTTTCTCCTATCAGATGACAGGGGGTCAAAGGCTCACTCTCTGAGGACACCTCTTCAAGGAGCCTGGACACCATTTGCTGAAGTCATTGACCCCAAACCTCAAAGGGCTTGCAGAGATGGTTGGGCTGAAGGAAGGAAACTTTTACAGATCAAGGATGCATCCCTGATAACACAGGTCTCCCTGACTGTCGGATGACCAGCCACATAAAGGAGTTGCAGGTGGCTGTAAGAGGTGTGCTATTCACTCAGTGGCTAGCCCTGGGGCTATTCTAAACAGGAATAGGGACTCTGCCAACATAGGAGAACAGGAATAGAAGTGGAAGAAAGAAATGGGTCGTTAATCAGAAGACAGTGGCCTGAGGTCAGCCTTCTTTCAACTTCAGAACACATCTCCAAGGTTCACATGAAACCCACAAATCAACCCATCCTCTGGAAAAGTGTCTACTCTGTGTTTGGATAAAGTCCCACTCTCCTCTGCAGTAGGCAGAAACAGAGCAGGAAGACTCTTAGATCATGAGATTTTTTTTTCTTAGGGTGCAATGGGGAGACCACTTTACCCATTCCTAATTGTCCATTGTGGTCTGAAATTCTACAATTACACATGTGTTTCTTTGGCTTAGTATTTTATTTCCTGTTAGAATGCAAATATTCCTGGCAGCCTGCACCTTGAACCATATCAGTCATTGACACTTTATATCAGTTGATATAGTGCACTTCTAACCTAAGAATTTGCTACCTGAGTCAGGGCAGTTGGGAGTACTCCAAAGAGAATTTCAAATCCCAAATCAGTGTCACCTCCTTCTCAACTTTTCTAAGTGCTTTTAGCCCTGCCTCGAGTGGTGTATCCATGTTATTAGCAAACTCTGATGCTCTTCACCATGATACTTCTTTATTTTTTTCTCTGCATTTTCTACGTCTCTCCTTCCATTATTTCTCTTCTTTCATTTCATTTATTCTCTTTTTCTCTTTCTACTCCATCAGCCCCAAGCCTGAAGGAGCATCTGTATATATGTTCATGGGCATTCTTTAACATAGAGGCAGACTGATATATGATACACAGTACAAACGAAGTCTGGCTTCAGGTCTCACCTCTATTGTTTTGCAGCTTTGTGATCCTGGAGAAGTCACTACTCTTATTTTCCTCATTTGGGAAATAGGGAATAAATTATACAACTGAGCAGGGAGCTGTGAAGAATCAACATAGTTTCTTCAATGTGTTTGGGTCTCACCAAACTCTTTCTCCTTTCCCTTCTATCTCCATCTGGGCCTGACAACAGCACCCAGTGAACCCCATGAGTGCTGCTCAGCTATACAGACTGCAGAGCAGTCATCTCTCTTATAGGCCAATCTTTTTTCTTTTCCCTGGCTTTAATCTTCCCCCCATAACAGTGTTCTCAATTAAGTTGCAATTAGTCTCTAACATGGCAGCCTGATCTTGAAAACACAGATGGTTTTTCTAATCAATTTGCCAAAGTTGAATGGAAATCCTGCAACTTTAGAACAGTTTTTCCAAAAGCGTGGTATTCAGTTTAGCTGCATCAGAATCTCTTGGAGTGTGTGTAAAACTGCAGATACTTGAGCTCTGTCCTAGAGCTCCCAAATGAGATCTCTCTCTGGGAACATGGCCTGGAATCCAAATGTTTGCCAGGCACTTCAAGTGATTCTGAAATACTGTAACGTTTGTGATCTACTGCCCTATAGGTTAAGCTTAGGACCTAGACAGAAGGATAGGAAAACATTCATCAGTTTTTATTTATCACTCATAGGAGTAAGATGACTTTTTTCTCCTGGCCATTGAGACCCAAGGAAGTGACTTGCCTGAATGATCATAGCTGGTTAATTGGAGATACAGAAGGAATTGAAAGCTGCATGCTAGATTTAGCTCTTTCTCCAACTGAACTCAATCCTTCCCTCCAAAGAGTTCTCACCACCTAACAAAGGACCCACAAGAATCCCAGAATCTGCAGGCAAAACAATAAAATGTGTGTGTGTGTGTGTGTGTGTGTGTGTGTGTGTGTGTGTGTGTGTGTAAGAGAGAAAGACAGAGACAGAGAGATCTTCCTCTTTCCCTTCCTGTATTCATTACATTATCTCTTATTTTCAAATTCATCATAAAAATTAGAGGCCTGATATGTTCTTTTAAATTCCTGAAAATACAACTTCAGGAGAGTATAATCATAATTAAATTCCATTACAGGGAAGGAATTTAGATGACTAATGTCATTATTTTTTAATACTGAGATTTGATCTATATGTCCATTTAGATATATTACGTGTTTCCTTACAGTTGGGAACTGTTCTATCAAGTTTCATACTTCCACCTGATAAGAGATTTGGACCAAGGTAATCATTTAAAACATTAGTTATTATTCGACAGAGAATTGAATTTAATGATGCCTTAGGAAGAGTGTAGTTGAAAGAGCAGTGGTCTGAACATCAGCAGATTTGAGGTTCCAGCCCAAAGAATGAGCTGTGGAACTCTGGGCAAATCACTTATCTTCCCCTGGCCTCAGTTTCCTCATTGGAAAAATAAGACAGAAAATGTGAGTTCGTCTCAAATTGCACAGCAGTGTTGCTTGATATGCTGGCAACACACATGGGAAGTGTTAAACCTTCTTGACACATATTCTTATAGTAAAGGCACTGAGAGGTTCTGAAGGGAAAATTCAAGTTTAATTTCTCTTAACACAGTTTTTCCTAAGCCCATTTCATTTGCCCATCACAAAAGTATTTATTAAGCGCCTACTTTATACCAGGAACTGTTCTAGAAATTGGAGATTTATCAGGGAACAAAACACACGGAAATCTCTTCCTGCAAGGAACTTACATCTTAGTGGGGGAGACGTATCATAAACAAAATAAAAAATTAAAATGTATAGCACATGAGATGGTGATAAGAGTTATGAAATACAATTAATCAGAGAAGAGTGTGCTAGAAGGGAGGTCTGAATGACCAATATTCTTTAAGAATAATTTGTATCAATATTATCTCTGGACCTGACATTGTATAAAAATATGACCTGGGAAACCCTGTACTGAAATGTGTCTAAGGACCTATCTGTTCCTACAGTCATCTGCTTCCCTGTGAATGATCACACAGGCATCTTGCTGGTAAGTCGGGAGAGGTAGAGTTTGTCTCTGGCACCATAACTGGTCATGTAGTCAGATTACTTCCATAATGTTGCAAATCAGTATAATTCAGTCCACTTGTCCTTTGTTTGTGGAGCGCTAAGCTAGGTGCTAGTAGGAGACATTATAGTAGAAACCATTGCCCTTGCCCTGGGCAGCTGAGAGTCTTGCTAGATAAAATAACTGGGAAGGTAATTCTAGGTCTACGTCTTCCATGCAGTGGAATGCAGTGAAAGAGAGAATATTGAGGTTTGTCATCTGCCCCAGCCAGTGACCTTACACTGTCACCACAAAACTGGGCCTCAATTTTGTTACACTTAAATTGCAGATGTTAAACTAGAGGACCTCCAAAGCAGCTTATATTGGTGAAATGTTGTTATATATTTGTGTGACAGCAATTCATTCGTTCACTTAACAAACACCTATTGAGTTCCCAGTGGTACTTTGCTCTGGAGACAAGATAAATAATTCAAGAACCCTTCTCTGAAAAAAGCCTCTCTTTTAATAATGCCTTTGGCTAACATTTTCTGAGCATTTACTATGTGCCAATAACTATTCTGAATGCTTTTCATATATTATCACAACACTTTGAGGCAGATACTATTATTAGCAATATTGTGGGAGGCAGAATTCTCAGATGACTCCAAATGACTCCTGAATGTGGAAGGAACCTGTGAATATGATGAGATCCACTTCTTTGATTATGTTATGTTATGTGGAAAAAAGGATTTTGCAGATGTAATCAAGCTCCCTAATCAACTGACTTTAAGAAAGGAAGGTCATCCTGGGTGAGCTCAATCTAATCAGATTAGACCTTAGAAGGGACTGGCTCTTCCTGGAGAGATTTGAAGCATAAGAGATATTTGATGGGAGGGAGATTCCACTGCTGGCTGTGAAGATGGAGGGGACCACACAGAGAGGAAGAGCAAGCAGCATGCAGGAGCTGAAATCAACTCCTGGCCCACAGCCAGCAAGAAGGCAAGGATCTCAGTCCTGAAGACTCAAGGAATTGGACTCTGCCTACAACCTAAATGAGTCTGGAAGCAGATCCTTCCCTAGTTAAGTTTCCAAGTGATAAAACAGGCTGGCTGACACCTGATTTCAGCCTCATGAGACCCTCAGCAGAGAACCCCAACAGTCCTGTGCTCAGATTCTGAACTACAGAACTGTGAGTTAATAAATGGGTGTTGTTCTGAGCTGCTCAGTTTGTGCTGATTTGTTGCACAGCAATAGAAAACTAATATATACCCATTTATGGACTGGAAAACAGACATAGGTAAGTAACTTGAGCAAGATGATATAGCCAGCAACTGCCAGGATCAGAATTATGAACCCAGGCCACCAGGCTCTTCAGCAGAGAACTAGACCATGAATCAAAACCCACAGTACAGTTTACTAAGTACAATGACTAGAGGCAGTGGATTAAAAAAAGTAGTAGTGATCAACTCTATCAGGGGAATAAATCAGTGATATCCTCTGCAAACAGCCCATTTTTAAATATTCAGGAATTTTGCAACCTGGTTGTTAAAGTGTTGGCAGCTTGAAATAGGCCATGATGGGAGTATTTACCTCATGGAAACTGGCAAATGCTACAAACCAGGTTTTTGTTTTTTAAATAGGAGAGTAGGTTTACCAGCATGCCACTGGGATTAATGATTCCTAAAATATAGTATATTAACATAGGCCAAGTGTTGTTAGAATTCTGAGAAAAGGATCATTGTGTGATAGGGTCAGTGTAGAACAGTATCATGAACAGCAAGGATCTATAGCTGGTCCATGAAATACAACAGAGAGTGTGGGAAGAGCATTTGAAATGTAGGGGGTGCACATTTGTAGAGAGGCACAGAGGTGGGGAGGAATGTCATGCGTGTGAGCTCCTGGAACAGAGGGTCATGCTGGGCACATCATCCTCCATCATGAGATGCTGGCAGCATACCGTGTCCTGAGAGCAGAGTGTGCTCTGCGTGGGAGGGGTTTGGATGGATCCCAGCAACATACCAGATGGGGTGAGGGGGTGGGGCGCTCACAACTGTCCATCAAGTGCAACCCAGAGGCCCAGGGCACAGTATAATGGAATGGGAAGGTGGAGATCAGGGCCCCATCATGAAAGGAGAATGCTAATATGAACCCAGCTTGAAACCAAGTTCATATCAGCTGGGACTGGACTGGGTATAGCTACTGAATGTAACAGATGCTTTAACTGGGCAATGGAGGCAAGAACTGCCTTGAGGAGTTTGGTTTAGTTTCAGTGCTAAGCCGACTAGAGGAAGAAATACAAATTTATCAACATTTAGTAGCATACGGTTTCCCAGAGCCCTACTATATACTGTCAAAACAGCTGGTTACAAAGAACACATTTCAGCCTCTTACCCAGGTGTGGTGTGAGCTCGTACAATAAAAACATTTACTGGTGTGTTTTCCTAATGTCCTCTATTGCACATGCCTTTTGTATCTTTTCAGATCCTCTCAGTACAACTGCTGCAACCAGCTTCTCACAGGTATGACCAACAGTCCCTCACTTCAGACCTTCACCACTCACTTCCCATCACTGGCCTTCTCTGTAGACACTGTCATCTGGGACATCTCAGAAACCCACCTGGAGCCCTCACCTGCACAACCCAGAAGTGCAGGGAGTTAATACCCCCATGGGACCAAACTTTGAGCCCTGGTAAACAGGAGCCCTGGGTGAATGTTTCCCCTTCACTCCCCCCAGGGATGGTGTTGACATGCATTTCACAGGGCTTCCCCAAATGTCCGGTGGGATCAGCAACCACTCACCTGTGTTGGTGGCCAGCTCACTCCTCTCATGCTTTGTTCTGCTAGTTCCTCCTCCTGATCCCTGTAAACCTCCTCCTCTGTTAAATCTCAGTCTCAGTTCTACTATCTGGGGAAGCTATGGGGAGACATGTACTAACATGTACAAGATAGTGTTACTATCATGTAGATATAAATAAGAACAACAGAGAGCTTAATGACCAATCAACCTACCAGGGACAGAGGTTGCCAAGATGGGAAAAATCTTCTGAAAGCTTTCTAAATGAAAAGCTAAATATACCACATCGTTTCAGATTCTCAGATTTTCCAATTCTCCTAATCCAGTCCTAATCAATAAAGTTTGGATAACATGCAACATACTCACCCTAGTTTGAAAGAGATAAATTTTCATAGCGATATTGATTAGATTCAGCTGGATTTACCTATTGTTTTAGTGGGTATAAGAAATACCCTGTTTGGTGTATGTTAGAAACCATGTGCTCAGAGCTAAGGCACCAATACCAGTGGAGAAAGAGAAATTGTTACATTATCAATGATAGTGATTGGAAATCTCTGATATCCTGAGTCTAAGAATTACCTGTTTATTTTCAATTGAATTTTATGAGTAATCCATTTTTTTCACTGCCTCAAAAATGTACACATTTAAAGTTTAATAACCAACTTTATTGGAGGGTGCTTTCATGTTCCCTGCCTTATTCTAAGTGCTTTATAAGCATTATCTCTTTAAATATTCACAACAGCTCTGAGGTGGGTATGGAACTATTATCATTACCCATTTCACATATAAAAAATCTAAGGCCCAGAGATGTAAAGTAACTTCCTGAAGGCCATGTAGCCCAGTAACACTACAGACAAAGACAGGATTTGGACCCAGCGGGGGCTGACTCCAAGGCCTGTGGAAAAGTTCCAAGAACCAGCAACATTTGAGCACTGGGCCTGTCTTATCATGGCTCTTGTGGAGGCTGTAAACCCATTTGCTTACTATAGTATAGACAGGTGGGCCCAGGACTCAGCTACAAGATTCCTGACTTAATTATATGACAATGATCAAACCACTAACCTCTCTGAGCATCTCTTCTCCTTGTGCATGAAATGACACAGCGTCATTAAGGGGATAGAAGAGGAATGCTGTGCAGGGGAGAGATTTCTTGATATCCTCCCATATTCAGAAGACGATGACACAGCTCAGTAACCGGCTGAATAATTGCCCCCAAAGATACCCATGTCCTAATGCCTGGAACCTGTGACTGTTACCTTATATGGCAAAATGGACTTTCATTAAGTTAAGGATTTTGAGATGTGGAGATTATTCTGGATTACCCAGGTGGGTCCTAAAGTGTCCTTACAAGAGCAAGCAAAGGAAGACTTAACAGAAGTAGGAGATGTCAACACAGAAGCAAGAGACTGGAGTGATGTGATAAGCCAAAGAATACCAAGGAATGCTGGCAGTCTCTAGCAGGTGGAGTGAGGTATGGAACAGATTCTCCCCTGGAGCCTCCAGAAGGAACCATCCCAGTTGACATCTTGATTTTAACTCTGTAAGATTCATTTCAGATTTCTGACTTCCAGAACTGTAAGAGAAGAAACTTGTGTTGTTCTATGTCACAAAGTTTGTAGTCATTTGTTATAGCAGCAACAAGAAACTAATACAGAGTGTGATCTGATTTTCTGTTCCAATTGTTGCTTTCCTGACTGCCTCCTAAAATGGGATATCCTGTTCTTGTGTTCTTCCAAACATGGATCTCACATCATGCTTCAAAGCAAACTACTTAACACTAACAGTGCATACAAGAATACAGCCTAGAGTCTCTCAGTCAAAAGGAATTCACAATAGGAGTAAAGAAAAAAGACAGTCAAGAAAAACCCTAAAATGCTGCCTGTGATGCAGTTGGCTGGGCCAAACAACCAATTACCCATCCATTGGTCAACATGTCTCTGTAGGTGATGTACATGTACCTGTCCCTGTGCAATTCAACAAAAGGATGCACACCTTTTCTGAAAACGGGAACCAGTGTGGGTATGATTGAGTTAACAGTAAGAATATAATGAAAAAAATCTTGACTCTAACCAATTATGTGTTTTTTGGCAAGTCACAACCTTTCTGGGTCTTGGTTTCTTATTCTCTTAAAAGTAGGGCTTACACTATACGTGACGTTTGTACTTCTGAAGTGTCTTGCTTGTTATGTGAACTTCTCTGAATACCCACGACAAAGCTCTAAGTGAAGTATTGTTATTTCCCTTTCACAAATGAGGAGCCAATCCCTAAATCACCACACCTGCCAAAGTCAGTGCTAGTCTGACCGCAGACTGGACACCTCTTCCCCTGCATCACAGCACATGAGGATCCTCAGTCTCCAAGGCCCCTCTCAGCTCTGCAGCTTGCCCTACATTTGAACAACTTGTTTTTCCCCTCTGTCTGGAATGCACTTCCCTAACCTCTGCTTAAGACCCAGTTAAAACACCATTCTCTCAATCTGAATTAATGTCCCCTCTGTGCCATCTCATAAAAACTTGCTTGAGTCTCTTTTATAGGACTTGTTTAGTCTATTTTGTAGAGGAAGGTTGTGTATGTGTTTAGCTTCCCAATCACACTATGAGATCAGAGGCTGATTCTCCTTGTACCCTCCTAGCACCAAGTATAGCACCCCACACAGTGTATGCTCATTATCTGTTGAATTAGATGTATAGCCTTTGGGACTAGCAGTCACAGTGCCTAAATTCTAGATCACTAAGTTGCATGACTGCTTATGTGGGTGTTATGCTGATCAATGTGTTCATGGACTTTGCAATCCCTCCCTTGACCCTAAAGTCCACATGTTATTGATTTCTTTCAAAGAATGGTGTGTGTGTATGTGTGTGTGTGTGTGTATGTGTGTGTGTGTGGTGTGTGTACACATGTGAATGAGATGAATAGGTCAGGGAAGAGTTAAGGGCAGCATTTGGCAAATGGGACCTCCCTCTATTTATGGGAATGAAATAGAGTATCTAATTAAAGACTTATTTCTATAATGCTCCAATTGTGAAACTAAGGACTGTTTTGTTTTTTCTCAAAATGAGTGTTTTTTTACAGAGGAAATACAGACTCACTGGAAATGAGTGAAATAAAAGCAGGCTTTACAACTTCTCCACGCTCCAGTCATAGTACCAGGCATACTGATAGTGGAGAGAGGTGGGGAGGGAGGCATGTGTTCTTCTATTGGCCAGAGGAGCCCAAGAAATTGCTTTATCTCTTCCAGTTCAACAAGGAAGATTCCAGGTGATATAACAGCAAGGACTGGGTGCAAGTCTTGTTACTCAGATTTCCCCTACAAGGACCACAGAGCTTCTTCTTGTATAGGGATCACTGGATATACTCATGACTTTTACTAAGAGTGGGCAGGGCACATCCATTTCTGACAGCATGATGCATACATCATGGTGAGAAAGCTGGACAACCTTCTCACTGGAAAAAAAAGTGTAGGTAATTTTTAAAAATATCTTGAGATGCATTTCAAGAACATACATGAAAGTAAGGATACTTCAGAAGTGAAAACCTAGGGGGAAATGGCAGGACAGCCAAAGGGCTAAGAAGAGCCCTGAGCTTGAGTGCTGCCTGAGAACATTTGCCAACCAGGTGATCATGAGATTTAAATTTTATACCTCATAAGACAGGCAGAACCGGAGACAGACGAGGGAGTGCACAGTTGGGAAGACTAACAGAAAACCCTAAATAAAGCTGGAACCTCAAAAAGTTATAGCCTTGGTGAAGAGTGAACTAGAAATCCCTCTATCGAGGAAAAGGAAGGAAAATTAATGGTCTCAAAATCAGGAGATGAGTAAAGAAAAATCTCCCCTGAAAATTCATAATTACTAGCCAACCCACATGAGCATTTGAAATCCAAATTCATATCACCAGAGTTGTCTGAAAGTCTTAAGTCAAAAATGTAATTATAGACTGACCTCAGGTTGATAGTAAACCTTATCACCTAGCAGAAGAATATTCAAATCCTCTCTGAAGATACCCATCTTCCACCCAGGCCTCAAATAATATCTACAGATATTTTCTAAGGAATAGGAGCTCAGAGTAAAAATGTTTTTAAAAAACTACAAAATACCACTAGAGAGCAAGGCACCATGAGTGAGAGCCAATAGAAATGACAATAGATCAATCATACCTGTCAAGACTTTGGCTGCTGGAATTATCAGTCACAGATTATAAAATAAGTATGCTAAATATGTCTAAAAAAACAAAAGTGAGAATTGAAAATGTGAGCAAAGAATAAGATATTATCAAAATTACCAAGCAGACTTGAAAAAAAAGTAAAATAGAATTTCTAGAAAAAAATGTAGTAATGATTGAAATTTAAAAATAGCTTTTACTTCCAGTAGCATGGTAGGTTACATACCTGAACTCACACTCTTACTAAAAATATCTAATAATGCTAGATAAGTTTTTCTACCCTCTTACATGCATCCATGAGCTGGTAAAAGTGCAAAGAACAGTCAACTCAACATCTGAGTGAAAGAGTGAACCCAGACCAGTAAATGGAGACCATGACAGTTTTGCAAATTTGAGCATCAGTTTTCTCAGCTCTTTTAGGAACTGAGAAACAGTTATGTTAGGTCGTCTAATAGACGACCTTTGGATAGAGTCAGGACCCAGAGAACTACATGTTCAACATAAAATAAAATCAATTGTATCAAACTCCGGATTTGAATGGAGATGGGTGGAATTACCTTCACTAAACATCAAAGCTCAAGCAAGGTCTCATACTACCTGAATGGTCCAAAACTTTAGCCCAGAACTCAGGACAGTCTCAGACTGACAGAATCAAATGGAAATTCACTCCGAAGAAACTACCTCCATGCCAGGCATCAAATTTTCACAGATAAAATGCCAAAGAAGAGAAAGAGCTTTTGGTTAGAAACTACTAAATTTACACAGAAGCATGCAGCATGAGTGAAATCTTGCAAGAATAGCAGGCAGCAGGATAAAACCTGTTAAATACATTACAAATCAGAATTATCACTTGAGAATATAAAATATGAGTAATAAGATTTCAGGAATAGAAACCTGAAAACCCAAGCACAAACAGATGAAAAAACAAACTAAATAGAACCCCTACAAGTAAAAATAATTGCAAGTGAATCATAAGTTTAAATGTGAAAGGAAAAATTCTTTTCATAACCTCAGGGTAGTAAAGAGTTACTTAAATAAGTTACAAAAAGTGTCAACCATAAAAAAGATAGATAAATTTATATTAAAATTAATAATATTTGTTCATTAATAGAATTAAGAAAGTGAAAGAAAACCACAAAGTGGGAGAAGACATTTGCAACATATATAAACAGATAAAGGATAATATTCAGATTAGTCACAGTACTCTAAATATCAATACAAAATAGTAGAAAAATGGGTCAAAAATTTGCCCAGGCATTTCACAGAACATGAGTGGCTGACACACATGAAAATTATGCATAAGCACATTAATAGAGAAATGAAAGTTAAAATCACAAAAAACATTTTCATTACTAGCCAATTGTAAAAAAAATTAGCACGCTGAATAACACACATGTAAATTGTAAAGCATAAACACATAGGGCATGTATAACCACGGTGAATAATAATCTCACATTAGTAAAGCTGAAAGTACATATTCCTTAAAACTTTACAATTACATTTGTATATACTGGTGGCTTTTGAAGTCTTTGAGCTCCACCCACAAAAAAAAAAAAAAAAAAAAAGACATTATACATCAGGTCCCAGAAAGTGTGCACATTCACACACACACACTCACTGGAATATGCAGAGCTGTGATGCCATGCAACTCCGGGAGGTACTGTTTATACTGCAGCCACTGCCCTGAAATGTATGTGATGTGAAGAGTAGGGCGTGTGTGTATATGTGCATACGTGCATGGGTGTGTATATAGACAGATCTATAGATAAGTCCAATGTTTCAGAAGCAATAGTTGTCCTTTGTCAGAAAAAAAATGAACAAAAAACAGACACAATACTTATCCTCCCTATTTGGGGTGCATTCTGATACATTAAACTTTATTTTATTCCATTATTTAAAAATGTTAATCAGGAAGTGAACTACCATCCGCAGTTTGCAAAAGACTCTTGCACGTGTGCACCAGGAAATATGTACAAAAATGTTTGAGGCAGCATTACTTCATATAGTTCCAAATTAGAAACGAGTTAAATCTCCATCAATGAAATGGATAAAAATAATGTGGTTCAACTTTATAGTACAATTACCCTTCAGCAGCTGAACTGAATAAACCACAGCTACATGTAACTACAGGAATGAAGCCCAAGAAGATAAATGTGGAGTGAAAAGTCTTAGAACACATACACAGAATACATACACATAGTGTAGTGTCACACTGACTATGCTGAATTATCCTAAAATAAGTTGGAAAGTTCATAGCCTGGCCTGTGCTTAATTTAAAGCCTATTAACCTCAACTAATTTAGGTCACAAGGAGGTGACTAAATGGAGACATTTTTGTGTACAAAGTTGCAGATGCACGAAGAACTAGTCTCCAAAAGAAATTCTCTAGGGGTTCCCTTCAATAAAGAGATTTCTGCATGGTTAACTCCATGAGAGGATTGGTCTTTTTCTCCCTATTATATCCTCAGCTCCTGCAATGCCTGGCACTCAGCATATACTCATTAAATATCTAACGTTTGCATATTTGGGGCCTTTAAGTTTCTATTCTGTAGTCTGTGGAGTTGCAAGCACTGAGACAGCCAAGGCTCTGAGCTTTATAACCTTAGGCAAGTCAGTTAAGTGCTGGGAATCTGTTTTCTTGGGTTTAAACACCTGTGACAGCGTGGTGGTGAGGATCAAGGGCAGCTACGCTTGTGAAGCGGCTGGTCATCTATGAAAACTTTATGCAAATGTTAGTTGTCCCCGGAATGCTTTGGCCCCAAGGTCTCAGACCTCCCTGTAAACAAGTTTCTGGATCACTGGCCTTCAGAGGTCCATAGGGCTACAAACCCTTCCTCCTCCTGCTGCCCGAAACCCCTTCAATGGCAGACAAAGTCTTTCTCCTGCAATCAAAGATAAGGACACAGAAAGGGTGTTGACAATAAGCTTCACCTGCCTCACAGGAGCAGCAGCGCAGGTCCTGTGTTGCTGAATGAGTGTGAATGAAGACTGTGATGGGGTGAAGATTACCTGCTTACCTCAGGGGGCAGAGCCAGGTCAGGAATGGGCTCGGGTCAAGAAATTGAGAGGGCCCTGGGGGCCAGGGGCCGGGCTGGAATCCAAACCCATTCTTCACCTTAGGAGAAAGGCCTCCACCTGTGCCACTCATGGACTCATATTTCCCCCACCCCACCCCCATGTCAGCAGTCTAAAGGGTTGGAGGTTTAGGAATGTCATTCAACATGAGCCTGGCTGCAGTCAGCAGCTAGGACACAAGGACAGAAAAACCATGCTCATGGTTCAAGTCTTTCCATGCACATATCACAAGAAATGGGGAACCCTCTCAGTGCCGCACCTGCAGGAGAAGCTCACATGCCCCAAGGAGTCTGCCTGACACCAGCTCCTGGGAAGAGACACTGCTGGGGAGTTCAGCCCCATTACCCCTCCCCTCCACCAGCCAGCACCTGTCCCAGGTCAGCACATGTGCTTCGGTCCAGGAGTTGGGACACCGTGGAGAGGCTTCTAGGGTCAGTGGGACACAGGCTTCAGAGTGGGTGGCAGCAAATACAGCGGCTGTAGCCAAAAGTCCTCAGGAGTGTGGGATGTAGGGCCATTTAGAGGGTGGTGTCAGCACTGGCCACAGTTAAGGGTCAAAGAGAGACAATGGTGAGAGATAACAGTAGCAATGATAAATAAGAGCCACATTTTCTTGTACGATTATTATGCACCAGGTGCTTTACACGAATGAGTCCTTCACTGCTTGTGACCACCTCGGGTGTAGGTGTTGGTATCATCCTCATCCTAATAAGGCATAGGAGCTTCACAAGTTTGCACAGACAGGAAGGTCCAGAGCTAGTGTTATGAACTCAGGGTTCTGACTCCAGAACCCACTCTCCTAGCCACACTGCTCTTCGGTCCATTGAAAACAGCTGTTTCTCTGGTTGGTTTTCTGACCTGGGACCATGGGTGTCAGGGCCTGAGTTCTTATGAAGCCAAGAGTGAGGCAGTGGCAGAATAGACAGGGGACATTCTCTTGTACTGACAGATATTAGCTATTACAAGTGCCTGGCACTGGCTGGGAGCCGGGCATATAAAAGCAAACAAGACAGGGCCCCAGCCTCCCACAGCCTGCAATACAGTCCAGCGGGAGCTCCGAAAGCCCACAAGAAGGGTAGAGCCCTGGATTTGGGAGGAGGGGTCAGCAGACCTCCTGCAGGAAGTGATATCTAACCTGAAACATGAAGGATGAGTAAATTAGCCAGGTGTATGTGTGTGTTCGTGGAGAGGTGGGGGTGGGGTGCAGGACGAATGACCTGTCCGAAGGCATGGAGACAGGAGACAGTGTGGTAGGGGCTGAAGTGGAGACTGGGGACTAGAACCTGGAATGTAAGGGGAATTGGGAGGAATGGGAAGAGACAAGGCTGTGGATGTTTAAAGCCAGCAGTGAGTTACCAAATTTGCCTTCAGAGGGAGGATTAGTGAAAAATTGGTATAGGGCCACAAGATATGATTACATTGTGTAATATCGAGAATACTAATTATCTTGATCTGAGCATCACATATTGCACACAGATGTTGATATTCAACACTGTATCCCACAGATGTATACAATCAATTGTTTCAATAATAATAAAGATATATAAAACAACCATAAAACAAAACAAAACAATTTGCCTTCGGAAAGTTCACTCTGGCTTCAGGGTGCACATGGGAAAACGGCAGACTTATCCTCGTGTGCTGAACAAATGGGGAAAACACTGTTATCATAAATGCCGGGGCAGGGCTTCAAAGAAGAGTCCAGAGTATGGGGAAGGCTGGCAGAGCCTCCTTCTACTGCACTGATTCATCTGGGCCCTAGAAGCATGCCATCCATGGAAGGAGGACCAGACATTTTGGCAGAGACTCAGGGTGCAATGACCCATGTGCCCCTTAACAGAGGTGTCCACAGTGGCATGCAGGCAGGTCCCTTCTTTCTAAAGAGCAAGCCCAGGGCAGGTAGCTGAGAGTGTCTGTCAGTTGACAGTGTTGCTCACCATCTCTCTGGGGACCACAGCAATGCATCCCTCTCCCACGGGTCTCTTCCCCTCCAGTGGATCCTCCCGACTGCAGCCGGAGGGATCTGGTATAAAATATATCTTATCATGTCACTGCTCTGCTTAGTACTCTTCAAAGCAATGCCTGGTAATCTCCTAGAACCTTAAGCATGAATCAAGGCAGTAACACCAAATTATGCTGTTAGCCCTTGTATTCTTTACTTCCACACACCCCTGTTTTTAAAAAATGTCATTTTCACTTAAGAATGTAATAGATGAACCAGTAAAAAGTATTTATTTTATTGAATCTCAGCCCTTGGGTGCATGTCTTTCTGATATCCAATGTGATGATATGAGCAGGATGCACAAAGCACTGAGGCAGGATCATCGTGTCCAAAGCACAGTATGAGTTGAGAGCTGAACTAGCTGCTGTTTTTGTGGAACACCATTTTTAGTTGAAAAAAACGACTGTGGTTATGCAGACTTACATATTTGGTAGACATTTTTTCATAAATGAGAAAAGTAAACCTGTTAATTCAAGGGAAAAAAACTGACAGGTTTTGTTGCCAGTGATGAAATCCAAGTGAATTCAATTCAAATTTTAGAAAACTTGTATTTGCTTGTGAGCTTGACAACTCCCTGATACTTAAAGACTTTTCTGATGAGATCAGTGGTGATATTAACAAATGTGATATTTGTTAAATACAGTGTGATGAAATGTGTCAACAATGGGAAGATCTGCCTAACTCAGTGAACAATATTTTCCAAAAGACCAATGAGTGATGTTACAAAACCAGGCATGGATTGAAAGACCTATGAAAAGTGCAAGATTGACCTGTGGGTTTTTTAAAATAAACTCTTAGAATAGTTTAGACTTAGAGAAAAATTGTGAAGATAGTACAGAGAGTTCCCATATAATCCATGCCCAGTTTCCACTATTGTTAACGTATTATATAAGTAGAGTACATTCATTACACTTAATGAACCAATATTGATACCTTATTATTAACTAAAGTTCATGCTTTACTCATATTTCCTTAGTTTTTTTTCTTAATTTCCTTTTTCTGTTCCAGGATCTCTTCCAGGACATCACTCTTCCTAAGGCTCCTCTCGGTCTGACAATTTCTCAGACTTTCCTTGCTTTGATGATCTTGACAGTTTTGAGGAGTACTGGTCAGGTATTTTTCAGAATGTCCCTTAACTGGGATTCATCTGATGTTTTCCACATGATGAGACTGGACTTATGATTTGGGGGTTGAAGACCACAGCTGTAAAGTGCCCTTTTCATCACGTCACATCAAAGGTACACACTGTCAAGCTGATGTATGTCTCCACCACCTGGCTGAGGACATGTGTATCAGGTTTTGCCACTGTTACGTTACTTTTTCCTCCCCTTTTGTACTGTACTCTTTGGAAGGAAGTCACTAACTACAGCTCACACTTAAGGAGTGGGGGTGTTAAGATCCTCCTACCTGAAGGCAGAGTATGCATATAAATTATTTGGAATACTTCACATAGGAGATTTATCTTTTCTCTCCCATTTATTTATTCAATCATTCATTTATACCAGTATGGATTCATGGATATTTATTTCATACTTTGGGCTATAATCCAATACTACTTTATTAATTTTGTTGCTTAAATTGTTCCAGCCTTGGCCATTGGCAGCTCTTTCAGTTAATTCCTGTGTCCCTTTGACATGCCCCTGTCATTGTGAGTTTGTGTGTGTATGTGTGTGTGCGTGCTCGTGTGTTTTGAGCATCTCCCTACTTTCTGGCACTACACAATGCCCCAGACTCATCTTGTATATTTCCTGCCCCTGTTCTACTAGAACCAGCCATTTCTCCCATGAGCTCTGATTCCATTTATTGGAAAATGGTGTTAGAAAGCAAGATCTAGGTACTGGATACCAAAATATTTCAATGTAACAGAGAATACGGTATCAGATTCAAATAAACTTTAAAGAAACTACAACTTGCTAATTTTTAGTGTAATATGAAAGATTATCCACATAATCAAAAAAAGGCAATTAAAACATTTTTCCCTCCATATACTTATTGGTGTATGTGTATGAAGCCAGATTTAACAGACTGCAACATACTGAGGGCAGAAGCAGGTATGAGAATCTGGCTGTCCTCTATTGAGCCAGACATTAAAAAGATGTGCAAGAATTTAAAACAAATGTAATGTTAAGTTATTTTTGTTTTGAACAATATAGTCATTTCCTTAAAAATATGGTATTTATGATAAAGGTGAGTTTATTATTTTAACTTAATATATAAATATTTTAAAATTTTCTTAGTTTAGATTTCTAATATGGTAAATCCCAATAGATATAATTCACATAAAAATCTCTTTGGGGTCCTTAATAATCTTTAAAAGTGTAAATGGGTCCTGAGACAAAAAGGTTTGAGAGCTGCTGACCCAGCCACACCAGACTAACTGCTGTCTCTCTACACCCTCTCTCGCCTTTCTGGAGCCCTTGACTGTCTAAGTCCAGAACACTCTTCCTTTTCTTATCTCCAGGCTAACTCCTTCTCACCTCTCAAGACACAGCTCAAATGTTTCCTGCAAGGCATGCCCTGACTCTCCAAGCAGATTTAAGTTTACCCTCCCTGTATCTCATACCACTTTCTACAAATTTCTATTTTGATATGTGTCATGTGGTGCTTGTAATTATCTGTATCTGCTTTTCTCTTGGACAAGGGCAGGGAATTGTTTGATTCATCATTCTACCCTGGTACAGAGCGCAATGCCAGGTACATATTTGGTGCTCAAGATACATTTGTTGAAGGACTAAATGAACAGCTGATCCAGTGACACCCATCTCTTCCAGGGACTGATCAGGCCACCCTGCTGGCTTTACATCTGAATGAATATATCTGTTTCTCCCTCTTCACAGGGGCAAAGCCAGATATTTACCTCTTTGACATTTAGTTTAATTCAGCAAATAGATTTCCAATGTCTTTTACATGCCAGGTACTGTGCTAGGTACTGGAAGAAAAGGTGAGCTTATGGAGAGTGTGTTCCAGCAAGAAAATGACTAGTCTGCTTTATGTTTGCCCCAACCTGCCTTCTGTGGTTAAGGGAATACAGGGCCAGTGCATACTGAGCAGCCAGATGGATCCAAATTTAGCCCTAATCCTGGGGCATAAATAGGCCAAAAAGCAAGCAACTATCCAGTGAACTCAAAAAGTGTAGACAGCTACCCTAGGGTAATGAAATATAGAAAATACTTTATGCAGACTGGTGGTCAGATTTACCCAGTTTCAACAACTATTTGGCACAATTCCTCTTGAATAATGATGCACAAACTTGACCAAGTCCTTGTTCTCTCATTCTTTCAGTATTATCTTGCTGGCAGGTTTTGGGGTAAAAGGAGGTAGAAAGAAAAGAGAGAGATAAAACAAGAAAGATAATTCAATTTATGGTGCACTTGGCCAGTAAAAGTCAGGTGAATGCTAATAAATTTTAGTTGCAATTAAGCCACTTGTTCAGAAATTTCAAGCTAAAACTACCACTTTCTTTTTGCCACTGACCCAGTGTTTGAAATTCTTTTTTGGCCCATATTGTTTAAATATGCATTGTCCACTACCCACATGTGGCTTTTGAGCACTTAAATAGTAGTTAGTGGGAAATGTTGAAAAATAGTATTGGGGGTATATTGGGTTTAATAAAATATATTATTAAAAGTAAAATCACCCACTTCTTTTCAACTTTTTTAACATGGCTACTGAAGGATTTTAAATTACATAGAAGGCTGACATCGTATTCCTGTTGGGCAGCGTGAATCTATATAGCAGCCTCAGTTCACCACCTGACATTCAGATTAGCAAGGGCCCTGGTTCCAGTCATCTGTTTGCCTCACCCTCCTGTTCACTTGGCCAGAAATCCCTTCAGTTAACTCCAAGTCATCAGTCTCTGCCTGCCTTTGCAAAGCAAGGTAATTAACATAAGATCACTCAGAGCAAGCTCTTTCCCTCTTGTGATAACATCACGTGGTACTCCCCCACCTGAAAGACAATCTCCCAGCAAATCTCAGGCTGGCCATCAGGTAAGATCTGAGCACAAAGGAGGGGTTGTTGATGGAATGCTCCAATCCTTACACGAAGGTCAATCCCAATCCATCCTTTCTCCTCTCTGAACCCTCCTGCAACTAAACAGAACTTCATTTTCCCTGCAAAGCCCCCCCCCCCCCCCCCCAAAGAGACCCCTCATCTCTGAGCCTCCCCAGTTTCCTGCTGTGCCAGAGTTCTCATTTGCAGCCTTGGAATGATGGCAGGCACTGAGCAGCCTCCCTATAAAACTCCCTCTGAGCAACTCACTTCGCCATGCCTGACATCCCACAGGGGCTGGTTCAAACCTACTTCCATGTTGTGTGTTTGTATTTGTCAAAGGTGATATTTCCAAACAAAGGAGGGCAGGATATGGCAGGATTTACTCAGTGTTCCACATTTTTAAAGGCACCGCCATGTTTCCATTTACTCAGGTTCAAAATGTCTTTAACTCTCCCCTCTCTCTTCTTCCTTTGTCTGATCAGTGATCAAGTCCAGTGACTTTTGTCAACAAGTGATTCCCAGGGTTAGCACCCTTTTCTCCACATTCCCATTTCCATTGCCGTACACCAGGCCATGGTTTTGCATCCAGAGCAACTGCAATAATTGCCACCAGATTCCAGGCAGCTGATGGTTTGTACATCTTATCCCTCATACCAATCTGGCAAACTGGCATCCTTATCCCCGTTTTCTGATAAGGAATCAGGATTTGAGGGTGGAAAGAATGTGTGGCATTAAGTCACAGGCAGAATTGTAACTCAAGTGTGTCTGAATCCGAAGTCTGTGCTCTTTCCATCCTATTTTCTTTATCTTGATGTAATAAGAAAAGAAATAAGCCATTTCTAGGTTGTGTCAGTTTATTCATTGGCCAATGTCTGAATGAAAAGTGAAAAATTGTATTCCTAACACCAGTTGTTTCAAACATCTGACTGTTGGGCTTTGTCCAACCCAGTTGGCTGACACGTTAGAGTCCTGACTTCTTGGAATTTAAACTTAGGTCTCTGTTATACGAGGGTACTTTTTAAAGTTCATGGAAAAATAGAATTAAAAGATAACACAAATCTTTCCGTGAACTTTTTGAAGACCCCCCTCATACTGCTGACTCTATTTTGTTTTATATGTCTTACATAGATTGTTAAATAAATTGTCTTATATATTTTCTTAAATATACTATATTTAACAATATGCCTTATCTGCTTACTAATGTGAAACCGTGTAAGGTTAGAAGCTGTGTCTTTGCCTTTACTGCATCCCATGGTAGTGCCTACTTCTGAAAGATGCTCAGTAGAGGTTTGGTGAATTAAATAATTTCGGATGCCCAGTGGATGAAGTCCAGCCTATTAAGGAGGTATCTGACATCCTTTCCAGTCCATAAGGCCCTAATTTCACAGCCTGTGTCCACCATTTCTCAACCCTACTTCCTCCTGCCTCCAATGTTCTAGCCACAATGGCTGTCTTCTCCTTAAATAGTATATTTTGCTCAGGTTCTAATTATTTTTATTCTGGATTATCCTTCTCCACGCTCAGGGTAATGGCAGAGGGCCAACACCAGATGGACACCATGGCCTTGCCCAAGGCCCAACACTACGAAATGGCCATGGGGTTGGAGAGAGAAACCCCGCCTAGTAGGAAAGTAGCTAAAACTAGACACTAGGTTGCCATATAGAAAATAGAGATTTCTTACAAAGCTGAGTTTTCAAACCAAAATTTATACTCACTACCCTAGCCAAGCAACTGACACAGAGATAGTTCTTTAAAAGTTTGTCTTGAGTGTTGACTTGATGAATGAATACAGATTTGCCACACAATTGCTGAAGTCTTTACGGTATGCCTAATGGGTATTCAATCATTGGAGTTTTAAGGGAACAATAAATAACATCACTGTCTTTGCTTCCCAAGATTGCAACTAAGTGGCAAATATACAAAGGAACCATCCAAACAAAAATTTTTTTAAGTCAACTTTATTGGAAAATCTAAAAAATGAAGATTAGATTTGTAGCCACAGTCAGGATCCCTAATGCAATCACCTTGAATTGAAACTCTCCCCCAAACTGCATCTCTGACTTGGTAATGTTCCACATGGAGGAACCAGGAACACCTACATGCTGAGTCCAAGCCAGAGAGAGACACCAGTGGCCCACAGACCTAGCAGGGCTGAGCCAAGCATGCTTAGCTCCTTTTCCCAAACCATCTATAAGATTCTGTATCCTCTTCCCCTGAAGAGAAGTGAGTTAGGGGTGAGGAGAAAGGCCACAGTGCTCCTCCAGTGGGATTCTCCTCCCAGAAAGTGAAGGCTCCTCCCTAAAATCAATAAGTAGCTGAGCACTAGCATGATGTGTGATTCATGATAAACTCAACTCCACCTATAGCCTCCTGAATGCTGTAACCCCATCCTAATACCATTAGACTGGTTCTATACTCAGGCCTGTCCGTCAAGATGGAATGGAATAGGCCTTGTGAAGGATACTAACATTAATAAAGCAAATGTATCTCACATGGCCTAGCTTCCAAAGCCCTGTAGTTTCAGGTATAACCTAACTTTTAAAAATTACATACAGAAATGTTAAGCTTGCAAAAGACAGGAAACTTTCCCCAGGCTAAAGTCTCTATTGAAGATAAAGAATTGTAACACAGCAAAATTGCTGGCTCAAGGACAGATGTCCTTGGTGCAGGTTAACCTACTGATGGATATGTTAAGAAAGTTACTTGATTGTTATGTAAATATGCTAAGGAAATTGCTGTAGAGAAAGAAAGTGTTTGCTAAGAACAAGCTTTTGTTGGTGGACCAACCTAACTTTTTACTAATTGCATTATGGAATGTCATTTTGTTATTTCACTGATGTTACCAGCTTCTATTGTTTAACTATACTTAGCCATAACTCCACCTATTTTCCTTTTCTGTAACTCTCTGGCCTGGAGAATAAATACTGAGAAAGAATCCCAGTTTGGTGTTAATTTTCCAAGGAGGAATGCCTCTCTCTTGAGGGTTCCTGGAAATTAACCCCTTTGGGGCTTCTCACTGCTCAGAAGAAATGAGCTTTTTGAGTCATCCCTTGCATCTCCATCACCCTGGGGGAGACGTGACAAGGCCTGATGCTTCTGATGTCTTTAAGTTCTTGTTCCTACTTCAGAATGGGAGCAAACTTCCCTAGAGTAATATTTCAGTCTCCTCTCTTCTGCTTTCACCCCCAAATTTTAGCAAATGGTTAGAAGAATTATTCTTCATATTATAGGAGATGAAAAGAGCATCTTGATTCTCTTCAAGTCCCATCTCTCCTGGATCCCCAACACACACCTACAACCATTCTCAGGCTTTGTCCAAATTATAACTCAGATCTGGGATTAAGGAAAAATAACTGGCCAGCCTTGGGAGGGTGACTTCTAGCCAAACCTCCATGTAAGTATGTGTGTGTATACATACATATGTGCAGGCAAACATATGTGTGCATACACATACATGTATACATATGATGCATATATATATATGAATAATTTGATTTTTAAAGTTGCACTGGTGGCTAGAACTGGGGCATGTAGAAGAAAGTGTATAGAATTGCCTGTTTATTCTCCTTCAGGAGGTTGGGTAATCTGATGAAATTCCACATTGGTTGTCGACCCCCAAATAGGAACTTTTAGAAAAGTTTGTTGAGCTGAGAGGGTCAAGAAAACAATCTGCCTTGACCTTCCTTTCTCTAAGGGATAAGAGGACCCATCTCCAAAGTCTGTCCTTTCAGATCATCTATATATTCTGAAGTCAGGAGGTAATCATTCTGTCCTCTATCTGGCTTGCCTCAGTTGAATCCCATTACCTAAGCATGTACTGTCTGGACCTTTCACTCTCTGTCTTAGTAACATGAGACAAATAAAATGGGTTTAGTATTCTTCCAAACTGGATTTGGCCTTATGTATCAGTTAGGATTAGGTTTGCTGTGAGTAAAAAAAAAGGACAAAAAACAATAACAAGAAAAGAAGGAAGTTTATTTCCCATATAAATATAAGCCAAGACACAGTTCAGGGCTGGAACAGCAGCTCCCAGGAGTCCTCAGGAATCCAGGCTCCTTCAACTCTGTTGTTTCATCATGTGTCACCTCCACTCACATGTTCAACTCATGGTCTAATATAGTTGCTCCAGCTCCAGCCATCATACCTACATTCCAGCCAGGAAAAAGTGACACAGAAGAAGAAAAAAGGGCACATGCCAGTTGTCTTTTAAGGAAGGTACCTAAAAGATGGTGTATGACACTTCCATTTATCTCACTGGTCAGAAACAGCTGCAATAGAGATTAAGAAATGCAGGCTTTATTCCAAGTAACCTTGTGCCAGCTAAAATGTAAGGTATTATTTTAGAGGAGAAGATTATGGGGAATGACTATCAGCCTCAGCCACACCTTGAAATAGGGTACCTTTTATCTGTGTCAGGGAATTACTGGCAACATGCTCCCATCACAAACACCTTCACCACAAACCTCACTCAGTCCTCAAATTCCACCATTAGACAACCCAACGCTCCCACCAGAATGGTCTCTATGCATTCACACACAAACATGCCTTGCATCCTTTGCTCCGTACTTTTACCCACTCTGGTCCTTTTGTCTAGAATGCCCTTCCTCCTCCTCTCTACCTATCTAAATTCTTTGAAGGCTCAGTTCCAGCCCCACCTTCTTGGAAAAGACTCTTCTTCCCTAACTTTCTCCCAGTAACCTCTCTCTTTTCTGAACTCCCATAGGACACACTACCTATACCAGTAATCTGACACTTAGCGTATATAGACATATATGTTAAGTTCACATGCATGTCTTCTACCTTCAACTAGATTGCAAGCTCCTCGTAGGCAGGACAGATATCATTTCTTCTTTATACCTCCCACAATACCTGGGTGTGCATGTGCTCCTAAGACCTCTACATACCTTGCCACTTGGAAGTCAGTCTTGGGGGAACAAGCATAAGACTGAGAGCCAGGAAAAATGAATCAGAAACTGAGCTCTGACCCTAACTAGCTCTGTGACCTTGTGCAAGGCACTTAACTTCTTGGAGCTTTGGGATTCTCATCTATAAAATGAAGGAACACCTGCCTAACTTAATCCAGAGGGACATAATAAGGAACACCCCCCACACCCACACCCATACCCACACCCCCTTTGTGCAAGGCTAAACACCACAAAAATTGCCGGTATGTCGTTTCTGTCAGGAATTTTTTTTGACCGCAAGCAACAGAAAGCAGTAACTCTGGTTAATTGAGCAAAAAAGGGTCTTTATCAGAATAGCAGAGCAGATTGCTTGCAGAATCAAAGGGTATCTGGAGACCAGTCTTGAAAACAGATGGGGTGCAGGGCAGCTCCGGGTTCTAGGCAGCAGGAACTGCTTGGCCATCTCATGAGGTTCATCTCCAGAAATGAACTAGCTCCAACCAAGTTTTCAACTTTGTGTTGTTCCATCAGATTCAAGTCCTGGGAGACACTGGTTGGCTGAGCTTTGGTTGTGTGACCCCATTCCTTGGTTACAGCAGCCTAGGTGACCTTGATTCACAGTCTCACAAAGACTACACACAACAAATGTGACATTATCAGAAGTAGGATGAATAGATGCTGGGTGGCAAGAAAGCAGAGAATGTCCACCACAGGACTTAATAAACATGTGTTGATTGAATGACAGTGGTCCATTTCTTTGATTCTGAAGACATTTTGCACTATAAGATACTATAAGCTACTTCTTTAGACCTTATCAGTGAACACCTTGGAGAGCATCGGTATCAGATTCTCTCTCCTTATGGAAGTGAGAAAAAGACCTTACAGAAAGGACAAATGGAAGTACTACTTGATGGTGGGAGGGCACTAGAAGAGATGAATAAAATCTCAGGTCTGTTGCCTCCTAGAGAAATCTTTTCCGACCTTTCTGACTAGGTCAAGCCTTTCTACATTCTATGCTGTTTCAGCTCTAAGTCTTCTCCTTTGTGGCTCAAAATAAAGTGAAAATTAAATTGATTTGAGTTTGTGATTAATGGCTCTTTCCCCTGTAAGTCTGCATTGCTACAAACAGGGCCAATGTCTCTTTCTGCTAACCTCTGTATCTCTATTATCTATCCCAGAGCCTGACATATTCTAGGTGCTTAATAAATGCTTACCGAATGAATGAAATGAGTAAGCAAAAAAATGAATAAGTGCTAAAAGGGCCAGACAAATTGGTCAGCTGCACAACTATCTAGGGTAGATCCTGCTCACTTCAAATCAGGGGCAGGCTCCACCTTTCCCTTCCTAGGCACAGGAGGTTGCAAGAGGGAGGTTAGAAGTTGCAACAGATTAGCTAAGGCACCATCCACTAGGGGCTGGGCCACCCTAGGCTCCTTTTCCAGAATCTGCCACTGGAGGTTTGAAGCCCATTAGGGACTCACAGCCATAATCCACAACTACTGGGAGAGAAAATAAGTTATTCACCTTCTGACCTGGGGTATCCCTTCCTTGCTGTGGGCATGCACCCAAGCAGGAGCATTGTTTGCATGGATGTTATACTCCCCACGTGGCCGATCTGCATCTGTCTCCTGAGACAAAATACTAAAAAGCCCTCCAATTTGTATTGCACTTCATAGTCTAGAAAGCTCTTTCCTAATTATATCCTTTGATGCTCACAACAACCAACCTGTAAGACAGACAAGTGTCATTGTCCCCCTTTTATAGATGAAGAAATGAAGTCTCGGAGCCCTGCTTAAGGCTGTGTATCTAGGGAACTTCACATATGACATAAACTTCAAAGCCAGGCAATTCTATTCTTCTACAACATCTTGTGTGCAGGGACCATATTTTTAGCTTAAAAATCTCCAGGCTTTCTTTGAAGCCCTAAAGATGGATAGCTCTCCTCTCTTGTTATTGAACACAATGTTGCAACATGGTAAACAAAAGGATTCAGGAAAACAATATACTACTTCCCTTCCGATTCATTTATGACTCCTGGTGATAAAGTTTTATTGTAGTGAAATCATATTAGCTTTCATCCCAGTTTGGACTGACTTAGAGACAGACAGACAGACAGACAGACAGACAGAAAAAGAAAGGAAGAGGGAGACTTTGATTTCACTT
Source organism: Galeopterus variegatus (assembly GCF_000696425.1). Taxonomy (NCBI): domain Eukaryota; kingdom Metazoa; phylum Chordata; class Mammalia; order Dermoptera; family Cynocephalidae; genus Galeopterus; species Galeopterus variegatus. The sequence continues at coordinate 107,831 of NW_007729512.1, read as the reverse complement.
GCAGTTCAGTTAAAAATTTTTGTCTTGGGGTTTGGAACTGACAGATTAACTCCATATTCTTCCCATTTTTGATTCATGTTAGGTCACCTCAAATTCCTGCCAGACAGTAAAGGCTCAGCCTATGGATCCAGGCTCTCCACTCTCATTCCAGCCCTAAAGTCTTCCTCTCTGGTGCAGGTCATGAAAAGAAGGTGATATCTGGATGGAGATATCTGCTAGATCTGATCACTTCTTGTCAGGGGTCAGAGTTCCTAATGTGCCTTTGTAATTGGAACTTTTTCTGCATGCCCAGCAGAATGAAGAAACTTACTCAATGCCACAAATACCTCATAAGTGGAGGAGTTGGGATTTACATCTAGACATGCCTACTACCAGTTGGGAGGGGAAAATAGAAGAAAGGAAACAATGATTGCCAGTGGAAGCCTGGAAGCCATGAGCAGAGCCTTCATTATACATGGAAGAGAGGTGCCCTTTCAACCCAAACTCCCTCCCAGGTCTTCTACATGTGTGAAAATATAAATTTCTATTGCATTTGAGCTACTATAAAATTTGGGGCATTATTTGTTGCAGCAGGTAGCATTTGTCCTATTACTCCACACAGGCACCTAACCTAGCTTTGCAGGTTTCTTTCAGAAGGTCAAGTCTATGCTGATTCTAAAGCATAAGTAATTGTCATATAGGCAAACATCTGGGGTAAAGGTCTCATGCCTAGGCTCTCTCTGGATGCTGGAGTTCAGAAACAAGACCAGCCCGTGAAGGTGGTCTGAAATACAGGCTTCTTTGGTGTGCTCCTCCTGTTGTCAGCCTGACCTTGTAACTCACATCTCTCTCCTTCCAGGCCCTCAGCAAGAGGCTGAACCAGCTTCTAACAGGGTCTGAACAACAGCAGATGGGTGAGGGAACACACAAAAAATGATGTCACCCTTTGAGTGTGTCTCCCAGTCTTACATTCATACTGTTTCCTTACTTCTTTTGTCCATAGTCACAACAATTGCCCATCCATATATCACATTTAAAGTTATTGAGAACATTGGAAGAATCTGTCGGGAAGCCACTGTCTGCTGCTCTGCTTCCCAACCCTGGCCAGGCATCTGCCTTCAGCCCTGCGTGAGAAATCTTTCTCCTGCCCCATGACTCTGCTCTGATTTCCAAGCAAATGTTCATGCAATGCATATCACAAACAGCTCTGCCATGAGGGAACTTGATGGGACGATGTTCACAGTGACTCCATCTGTGGGGGTTTTGTAAAGACTGGGGTCTTGGCAAGAGGTTGAAGACTTCTTTCTCCTTATGCTTTGCTGCAGTCAGTTTTTCCATTCATTTAAAGCTTCACCAGAAGTCCATCTCCATGGCCCTGTGCACAAAATATCTACATTCCCCTGGTTCCCTACCCTCCCTCCCACCCCTGAATAAACGACAGCTCATTTGTAAGAGGTTTTTAATTTCATCTTGGTATGCCATTAAGGAGTGGAATAAGGATCTCTATTTGTTTTCACTCACATAGTATCTGCTACGTTCTCCAGCTGATCTGTACCACAGAAGCCTGTGGAGCCGCACAGCATCGGCGTCATGGTCACCCACCAGACTGGGGTGGGTTTCCTGGTGGTTTGCATAAATTACAAACAAGAGCACAAAAATCACACAACACAGACTCTACCATAAGGGGACGTGCTCCTCTGGCCTTGCAGAGAGTGAAGGGGACACATCGCTGTGTTCAAGGCTCCGATGATGCCCCGAGGAGTGAGGTTAAGCCTGTCACAGCCCCTCTCAGATAAGTCCAAGCTGAACCTCTGTCTTCCCCACTAACTCATTCTGGTTTCCCAAGAGGCTTCTAGCACAGAAGGATCCCATCCTAGCACCACAATCGGAGACCAGGGTATGGAACTGTCCCCGCGTACATGGCTGCTGGTCCTCTGCGCTCAGGGTCAGAACAGTGAGCTGGAAAGAAGAGCCCTGGGTTTCCACATGGACCCCTCTGCCTCTATGAGCTTCACGAGGCTGTTTAGAAATGGACCCTCTAGATCAGGGCCTTCACAATATTTCTGTAAAGAGCCAGACAATACAGAGAGTAAATATTTGGGGCTTTTTGAGCCATAGTCAGTCTGTCACGTATTCTTTTTCTCCTTTTTTTTTAATGACCTATTAAAAACGTAAAAACCATTCTTAGCTGGCAGGCCATGCAAAACAGGCCCACAGGTCGCAGTCTGTCCACCCCTGCTCTAGAACACCACCACGCCCTCATCCATCCCCTCAGCCTCAGCCTCCTCACCACGGAGCGACTCTGGCATCCTCTGAGCTGTCCTGAGCTGGGATCTCTGCCAGCCCACTCATGTGTCCTGGGGGTAAATTAAGCCTCAGTATCCCCCAGTGAGGTAGATACATGCTATCAGCCTCATCCCACATTTGCAGGTGCTGGAGCTCAAGAGCAGAACCCACCTTCCTAATGCTACCCAACAGCCACACGTCAGGATGTAAAAGAAAGCCTGAGAGTCTGGGCATTACATTTTCTAAGAATATGATCTGGGACTGTCCTGTCTCACCTAAGCCCAGTGATTCAACCCAAAAGAGAGCAAGAATCCATGAGAGAACACCATCAGCCACATAGAGTCGCTTTCCAGACCTCAATGACACTCTGAAAACAGAATGAACTCAAGCACTCAAAGCTATGGGGGTAGGTGGAACAGCCCTCTCTGCCCTGCCGACAAGTCTCTTCAAACTAAAAATAAAGTTTATAAAAGTAAATTATCTCATTTTATAACTTAAGTTCATCAAGCATTTCCTTAAATATAGTTCACACTGAAAATAAAGTTACTTTTGCTGTACAGTTGGTGTCTGTTATAATTAGGAATAAACTTTGATGATAAAGTATGAAAGGTTACACAGTCACACACACATCTACCTGTCTGTCTATGGTTGTATAGATGGATAGACATATGCACCTCTTGACAAGAGCTTCCCCAAAATGGTGGGAAGTTGTTAGGAGTCCCTAGGTATCTAGTTTGCATGAGAATGTCTATATTAAAAGTCCCTGTCCTTAACGATAAACACATCTTCATATCTAATGCTAAGACTCATCAGAAACATTAAACTATGCAATCCATAATGTATTCGGTCTTTGGAAATGCTGAGCTACACCATATCATTATACAACAGCATCCCCAACACAACTCCCTCCCCAACCCACCTCTTCCCTGGCCTCCCGTCCTAAAGCCAGTGACCCCTCACATAATACAGTTGTTGCATATGGGAGCCTAGCCACAGAACTCTAGGGGAAGACTCAAGAAGTGAAGTAAGAATTCTGCATGGAGTACAGGTGGTCAATGGGGTTTCCCACTCTGGACTGCAGGGGCCCGGCTTCTGAGGTTGCTAGAAAACAGTCACCCAGGTTACTGAGAGAGGTGTCATCACTATCCAGGTCATGGAAAAGGGGTTCAGCACCTGAAATGGAGAAGAAACACTGGCATGAGGGTCTGGAAGAAGAGACTCACTTCACTGCTAGGAAATCCAGCTCAAATCAACAAATGTTTCTTCAGCACATCCCCCAGGTGAAACTTTCCAGTGGGTGTTGATGAAAAGGTGGGGGTCGGGGAGAACTACATAAAAAAGCAGGAGGGGGCATAATCCCCACCCCACAAAAGGTCTATTGTCTCTTTAAGGGGCTTGTGTCCAAAGTGCAACAACTGAAAACAATATGAATTAGGAATACAACAAAGTGCTAAACTGAGTACAGCATAAGCAAACCTCAGAGTGTCTAGACAAGGAGTGTGGGGAGTAGGCAGAACACGTTACCAGACGCTGGGGAGAAGGGGGCAGGGCTCCTGCAGGACTTGAGCCTTCAAAATAGTTCTTAAAGGAGAGATGGTATAAAAGAAAAAAATCAGCTCTTCAAGTGAGGCTAAGGAAACCTCCCACGATGACATTTGTCCTTTCGAACAGCAACAGCATACTGAGTGCCTGCTGTTTCCACAAATTTGTACCACAAAAGAAAGGAAGGTTAACTGCTAACCCTCAACTAATTTACACCCTTGATAGAGATGCCAGTAGGGAACACTGTGGAACAGCTGAGGGACCACTGCAATCTGAACCCAGTGGGTTTTACCTCCACTTCAAGTAAATGGGAAAGGTGAAAACTGGAGTTTACATAACTTGTCATGGGGCTTTGATTATTCCTTTTAATAAAGGACTCACCACAGGAATCCTGTATATAACAAGACCCCTGAGACTCTGAAAACTTAAGAATTTGCAAAAAATCCGTTTGCCCTGTTTTCCCATAGCTGTGGAGTAAAGAATGTTACAGATGCAACAAGTGTATTCTCAGGAGGCAAAGACGACAGCCATCACTGCAACATGCACATATATCTCTACAAATGCATGAATAACTGAGGTCAGCCGGTGATGGTCCTGCAAAGGGCCAGATCTTAATAAGTGTTTGTGAATGTATGACATGGGAAGGTAGGGGTGATTTTACAATAAGTAGTATGGTTTTTTAATGAAGGTAAAACAGAAGCCGTTTGACAAAATCTGTGATCGGAGGCTTATGTCTCTGATGCTAATCATTTGAAGTCTTGCTGAATTAAACTTTATTTTTAGCTATCAGAGTAATTTATCATGGATCACACAATATGCATTGATGCATTGCATCCACCACTGACCTTCTCTATATATAAATGTTGTGACCTATACTTGGCCCTGAGATTGAACTTGAGCCTTCCACTCCAGAGCTTACCCCACCCCACCAAGGTCTCCAGGCCCCCAGCTGCTGTTCATTAGCAAACTGGGCAGGTTGGGGAGGCTCAGCTATTCACACATTCAGCATTTAATTTACGCACCCGTATAGGGGAGATACTTTCCACTTTACAAGTCAGTTTCTGTTTCAGGAATCAAATTAGAGCACCTACTAATACCCACAGTAGAATAGTCCAATTAGAAAAATTTGTCTTCCGTGCTTTCATATATTTTCTTTCTTTAGGTAAATGTTTGCTTAATTAAGGCCTTCTGCCTATGTCAGCACTGATATTGTTTGCAAATATATTAAGAGTGGTATCTGGCATGAAACACAGGATTCTTGGAATTCCATCACAACAAGCTGGTTGTCAGTGAAAGCACAACCTCCTATTTAAAACTAACAAAGCAGCAGCTTGAAAACGAGAATGAACGAAAACATTACTAATGAATATGCACGTGGGTCTTTCTTCTGTAGCCACTGGTCAGGTGATTCTAGCAGAATTTTGTGAGGCATTTATTCTGCTTTGGAGCTTCAGTGGGAACATAGAAACTGCATCAATGTGTTTGGGAGGGCAGGAGAAACCCAAGCAAGCAAGGCATGAGAGGGCCCTGTGGGCTTGAGGCCCTCTTACCATAGGGGTGCATGTGGTCTCCAGGCATCTGGGGTGGGGTGAGCCCCTGTCGGAAAGGATCAGAGCTGTAGACACTCTGCTCGATGGCCAGGAGTTGCTGCGGGGTGGGCAATGCCGTGTAGGGGTTCATGATCCCTTCCATGCCAGCATTCCCACCACCATTTGTCTGAGCTGTGGAACAAAGAAGAAGGCAGGTCATTCTCAGTGTGCAGCCCAGCAGGGTACCTCCCTGGGTCCTGGTTTCCTCATTTGTAAGATGGGATGGGATGAGCAGACATCAGTGGTTCCCAGCCTGTGCCCCACCAAAGACCATCAGGGATCACCCTGGAGGACAAGGATGGGGTGGGGGCTGGGCAGCTGGACTTTGAGAGCATCCTTCAACTATACCATGGAAACAAAGGGTTTGATGCCATACTCTGGTATGGCAGCAACTGGAAAGGATGACTCTAAAAATCCTTCTGGGGATAACCCACTATAAGTCTGTCCTTCAAGTGAGAATCATGACACTGGCCCAGCTGACCTTGCAGGGCTGATATGAAGATTCCATGAGACTCTGTGTATGTGCTTTGGGATTACAACTTGCTACACTTGTGTATAGAATTGTATAAGAAAAGGAGGACTCAGTTCCTACCTCCATGTCTTCCTGTGGTTCTCTGAACATGGCTCCATCAACTCTTAGAGACTCTATTCTCTACCAGCCTCTGCTTTCTTAAATCCACCCTAGGAACTACCCTTATAATTCTTTAAACAAAGTCCCAAGCACTATGAGTTTGTGTTCTCATGATGCCTTTGAGCTTCTTGGCCTACATGGAGTCAACTCACATGGCTCCTACTAAGGTCCCTCATAGCCATGACCCTCTTCGAGCTTCACAAGGGCCCTGTCAGATAGGGCTAGCAGGCAGTACGATCCCATCCTAGGCACAGGGAGATTGAAAGTGGGTCCCAGGCCACACAGCACTGGGGGTGGAGCTGAGGGCAGAACTGAGGCTCCTGCCCAGCTTGCTTCTCCACCCTTCCCAGCACCCATGCTCCTATTTCATTTCTTCTCTCCCTATTTAGCCTAGAAGCGAAGAAGCTAAGGGAACTCTTGGCTGCAAGAGTCAAATTCTAGACACCTAGCCCAGGTGTCACACACAAGGCAGGGTCCACCTAAGGTCAAGGGGCTCTGTGGAGGAGCCTGAGAGCCAACATCACATTCCGCAGCCTTCAAAGTGTGGTCCACAGACCAGAAGCAAGAGCATCACCTGGGAGCTTGTTAAAAATGCAGACTTTCAGGGCCCACCCAGACCTTATAAATCAGAATCTGCACTTTATGAGATCCCAGGTGGTTTATGTGCACATTAAAGTGTGGGAAGCCCTGCTCTAAGGTACAGCCATTCAAGGAACTCTCCCAGATGGCTAAGTTGGGGACCGTGTTCCTTTAAAATGACATTGTTGTTTGGGCTGGCTGGTTAGCTCACTTGGTTAGAGCATGGTGTTAGTAACACCAAGGTCAAGGGTTCAGATGCCCATACCAGCCCGTCGCAAAAAAATAAAAATAAAAAAGAACAACATAGTTCCAATCTATTGGTTCTTGATTTCTTTTTTTATTTTTAATTTCTTCGAAGGCTCCCACATCTGTCCCTCTTCACCCCCTCACCAATCCTCATGCCACCCCATCAAAAAAAAAAGACAAATGAAGGGTACCTCCAAGTAGGGGTGAATGGAACATAGAATCAGAGAGATGGGTTCTAGCCCCAGCTCCATCCCTTAGTGATCTAGGACCACGTCCAATCTCACAGAGCCTTTGTTCGCTTGTCTGTGAGATGGGGATAGTAATAACTTCTCTGCTCACCTTAGGGAGTGGGTACTGTAAGATCAAGTCAGCATGTGTGGAGTATAAAAGTGCTCAAGAAAGGAGGGGATTATTGTTTCACTATCATTATTTTTACTCTTTTGCATTATATTGGGAAGGAATAAGTCACAGTGGTGTCTTCTATTAAACTGCTGAGCCTAAAAGAAGAGGAGAAATGACACGTCTGACTCTGCACATGGTACTGACATAGTCTCCAGACACTGTGCAGGCTCTGGGCAAGAGAGCTTTGGACAAGGTTTGTGCCACCTCCCATCAGCAGATCTAGGTGTGCAGCCCAGGTGCCCTCAACCCTCTCACAAGATCTTCATCGCTCAGTCCTCACTTGAAGGTCTCTCTCTCAAACAGTTGTAAACTGGGCTTCGCTGAGCCTGGAAAGTCATTCAAAGAGACGGGTGGCTGGAGACCTGTGTAGGAGAGGCCTGGACTCTGGCGAGGGGCAGCAGGCTTACCAGAACTCAGCCTCTGGCTGTTCTGCTGGTCTTGCTGCTGCTGCTGCTGCCGCCTGGCCAGCTTCTTCATCTGATGAGGAGAGGACCACAGGATTAGAAGTCAGGGGACCTGCCGCAGGCTCCCGTGGGCAGGGAGAACCAGAAGTGAGCCCTCCCCTGAGCAGGCTTGGGTAAAGCAGAGGGACCGCTTCTCTTGCTTTTACCCAGCAAAGGAGCCACGCATGAGGAATGGCGTCCCCAGTGAGAGGCCTGGCAGCTGAGGGCTTTCCACTTTGTAGCAGTGGGAAGACGGCAGGGGAGAGGCAAGGGCACAGCTTGTCACAGCAGGAACAGGAATCTCCCCTCCACAAATAAAACTTGATGCTTAGGTGTGACAGTTTACAGGTGGTAGTGAGTGTGGCTGTGGGGTCTGCAGCCCAGGCTAGATGCGTAGAGCAATGGGCTGCTGGTGGCTATTGTCCCTCCTTCCCCTTGTGCTGACCTCATGTTTGAGACATCCACCAGAGATGCCTGCCCCTGGGTGAAGAGCTTGTCTCCCAAAGCACCCTGTTAACACACAGACTTCCTTGAGGGAACATTTTAACCCAGTGTTTCTCAAACTGTGTTCCATGGATTAGGGTTCCATGAGATGTTAATATACACTTTGTGTGTGTGTGTGTGTGTGTGTGTGTGTGTGTGTGTGTGTGTGTGTGTGTGTGGTGGAGGGGAACACTAGATATAAAAAAAAGTTTCTGTACTGCAAGATTTCCCAGAGCTTTAAGTGTGACCTTCTGCTTTATGGATCCACAGGCTAGAGAGCCAATCAAACTCATTGCACCGTGGAGTCTTTTTCTGATGGGTAACATATCACCAGCCCTGTTCTGAGGAATTCAGTCAGGAAAATGCCACCTTAACCAATCATGATCAAATAACGAGACAGGACCCTAGAGAAATGGGCCACAGAACACACATATTTTCAGTAGAAAGATAAATGAGTAAAAGGTCTAAAACAAAGACCAGACTGCAACGGGGAATACAGACCTTGATAGGATCCAGAAGACAGTATGATGGTTTGGGCCTGTATTAGTGAGGGGTGGGCACTGGAAGAGGGAAGTAATTCTACCATGACATAATGTTGTCTTAGCCCAGTCATATGTGTGCTACCTCAGCTTCACTTTGAAATTTTTAGAGAACTTTGGTATTTGGATTAGATCAATGTGAATTAAAGAACATGTGTTTACCAAACGACCTAGACATTTATTTGGACAGACAGCTGGCCAGTTCATAATCATGGCCACTAGGAATATCAAAGCCATTTCACTGGAACAAATGCCTCGTATCTCTCCTTCTGCAGGGCTGCTACAGCTGAAATGATTGTTGATAACAGAATTTTTTAATCAAAAGAACTATTCAATCCAATGAGTTAAGGTTAGAAAACCTGGCTGCAAGTACAATGTCCTGCTGCTATTATTTCAGGAAACCAGCAACACAGAGACAGACAAAAGTAGGAAGCAGATTACCTTGGCTCTCTGGTTCTGGAACCACACCTGGACAACACGGACGCTCAGCCCTGTTTCTGCAGCCAAAGTCTCCCTCACCTTGAAGAATTTGAACATTAGAAATATAGAAGCATTGTGATCTCAGGGTAGGAGGCAGAACATTTCCTATGTAGCATGTATGGAAGCCAACAGGCTGCATCTTATATAGGAGCCAGCTAGTGTTTAGCATGCTTCCCTCCAGGTAGAGATAGAGTCCTTCACCAAGTAAACAAAGGAATAATCATTAGTTTAGATGGGCATTCCCAAGAGGCATTTCTGGGTTTCTCGGAGTTTGAAAATTAGCCCTTCAAATGGTTCTTAGACATTAGTTAGGTCTATTTGGTGCTTTGGCTGTTAACCATGCGTACACATTAACCTACTTAAGGAGAAGGAAGGTAAAAATCACTTTGCAAAAACAAATGGTTCTCTCTTGTTCTCTTCTCCTGCCTAAGTTCATTGACCTAAATTTATGGTTTCGTCCCTCCTAGCTCTAGGTGAATTTGAGTGTTTCATGAATATTCATATTCACTGTTTGAGCCCTGCCCAAAGAAAATAAGATGAGAGCCATGCATACTCTGGAAGAGCCAGGTAGACAAGTCTGAGCCATGCACATGCACTGGGGCCAAGCAAAGCCAGGACAACCGGGATCTAGATAATGGAGATGTGTTTAAACATCTGCCCACCATGCGGGCACAGGGCAAGGAGCTAGCAAAGTGGAGAACAGAAGAGGCCAGAACCACAGATAGATTATCAGAGTGAGCCTGAGAGACACGGCCCCCTCTTGGTTCAATTCTGGGGAAGAGATGGGATTGAAGGAGCTCATTGAATAAACACATGAGTAGAGCAAACCAGAGGCCTTGGAAAGTAATTCACCTTTATCATGCTACCTGGGCTGAGGCTTAGAAGTGGAGTGATTAGACAAGGTTTTTAAAGCATATCCTTCTGCTAAGACAACTAGAATAGGAACATACGCAGGGGCCCCACCTCCACCTGCTGAAATTCTATCCATTCTTCAGAGGCCCAGCTCAAAAGCCACCTGTTTCACAAAGCCTCGCCTGACTCCCCAGACAGACATGACCCTTCCCTTCCCTGTGGCTCCCAGCTGCTCCTCTGTTAGGGTCCTCAGAGCTCTCTCCCCAGTGTTGCAGTATGTGTGCGCGCATCTCCTCCTCGCTGGTGGCCTGGAGGCCACCTGGGGACAAGCACCCAACACAAGGCCGTAGAGAGACTGGGAGTTCAGGACATGTAGAATAAGCAAATGAAGGAGGAAGGTTATGCTCTGACTTGCGCAAGTCTCCTTGGCAGGTATTTAACTTTCTACAAGTGCTTCCCCTGCAGGGGAAAGAAGAGTTCTGTAGGTGAATCTTCTCAAAGGTCAGAAGGTGTGGTCGACCGTGTGACTGTTCAGCAAATGCCCATCCTTCCCTCCCCTGCCCCATGGGGGTGTATGCTTCACCGCTGTATCCACATTGGGCTGAGCTGCATGACTTGCTCTGGTGTGTGGAATGTGAGTGGATGTGGTGCGTGTGACATCCAGCAAGAGGTTTTCAATGGCCTCCGCTTTGACTTGGCCTCTTGCTTTCTGCCATCCTCATGAGAACAACGTGCCACAGGAGGGTGCTGCTCTGTCAGCCTGGACCCTCGAATGAGAGACAGGTGGAGCAGGCCTAGACCTGAGCCCAGCTGGGCCACAGCCAACCTCCAGCCAAGGGGCAGGAAAGAAATGTTCGTTGGGAGCCACTAAGACTTTGGTTTCTTTTTTATCACAGCAAAAGCTGACTAATACAGATACAGATGCAGGAAAAACAATGGCACAATTTTTTAAAATGTATTTCTTTTATGAATTTCAATAAAAAATGTTTTCTTTTCTTTTTATTGTGTAAAAGTCAGTACTCAGCATATGGCAGGCAGTCAATAAATGCAAGTACTCAATAAATGGGCGCAGCTATTTGAGGCAGAGATTGCCAGTTGTCCCCAACATCTATTCTCTCCTCCCTCCTATCAGTAATTGACTCCTTAAGCTTTAGCAGGGCACATGGTCACACAGATTGACTCATTTCCCATAGGAAAATGAGCATAGGAAATGTGACCATAAGACTAAATTTTGGCCAATACATATGAGTGAAAGTGATGCAAACAACCCCTGGGAATGTCCTTAAAAAGGCAGCTGCTCACCCTCCACCTCCTCTTCCTCCACCCTCGTGGCTGGAAAAATGGTGACAATGGAGCAGCCCCTCAGACTCATGTGATGAATAACAGGGCTGCCCCAACAGTCTTGGCTTGCTCACTTCTGGACCGTGACATCAGAGAAAGATGACCTCCTATCTCATTAAGTCACCGGATTTTTTTTACATGAATGTTCACAGCAGCCCTATATGTAACAGCCCCAAACTGGATACGACCCAAACTCATCTACAGGTGAATGGACAGATGGACACATCCACACACACACACACATTCACACACACACACACACATCCATGCACACACACATATCCACGCACACACACACATCCACACACACACATCCACGCACACACACCCACATCCACACACACACACAGACCCACGCACACACACACACATCCACACACACACATCCACACACACACATCCACGCACACACACACCCACATCCACGCACACACACACACACATCCACACACACACCCACACACATCCACACACACACGCACACACACATCCACACACATCCACATCCACACACACACTCATCCACACACATACACATCCACACACATACACATCCACACACACACACACACCCACACACACCCACACACACGCGCACACACACATCCACACACATCCACATCCACACAACATCCACACACATCCACATCCACACAACATCCACACACATCCACATCCACACACACACTCATCCACACACACACCCACGCACACACACATCCACACACATCCACATCCACACACACACTCATCCACACACATACACATCCACACACATACACATCCACACACACACACACATCCACACACACCCCCACACACATCCACGCACACACACACCCACGCATGCACACACATCCACACACATCCACACACACACTCATCCACACACACACCCACGCACACACACATCCACACACATCCACATCCACACACACACTCATCCACACACACACCCACGCACACACACATCCACACACATCCACATCCACACACACACTCATCCACACACATACACATACACACACATACACATACACACACAATCTATACACATCCACATCCACACACATCCACATCCACACACACACACACACACACTCACGCACACACTCATCCACACACACATCCACACACACTCATCCACACACACACACACACTCATCCACATACACATCCACACACATCCACATCCACACACACACTCATCCACACACATACACATCCACACACAATCTATACACATCCACATTCACACACATCCACATCCACACACACGCACACACACACTCACGCACACACTCACCCACACACACATCCACACACACACTCATCCACACACACTCATCCACACACACACTCACCCACACACACACACTCACACACACACACCCACATCCACACACACACATCCACACACTCATCCACGCACATACACATACACACACATACACACACACATACACATCCACACACACATCCACATCCACACACACACATATCCACACACATACACATCTGCACAGCAGAATTCCGTTCAACAAGAAAGAATGAACTGCAACATGGATGAATCCCCACATCACCACACAAAGTGGAACAAGGCAGGCCACAAAAGAATATACACTGCAAACCAGTGTGTTTTTCCACTCTTTGTTAGGGCATCTTGGTCTATACCACAACTGGTACCTGTTGTTATTGTTATTCCCATTGCTTTCCATGGAATGAAAGGTGTGAGCCAGGGCCATTTGGAGTACGTATGCATGCCTGCAAGCATGGGGAGATTCTGTTACCTCCCTGGCCATAGCTGAATGGTCCCTGGAGTCTCCAATAGGGCGCATGTCCACCTGCACAGGCTCTGTCTGAACAGCCTTCCCCATTGCTCTGACCCCCAAGTATCCAATGACACCCCAGAGGAGTCCGGGTGCACACAGAGGGGTGGAGCCCAGTTCCCTTTCCTCCCTCCTCTGTCCTGTACCTTCCTGCAGGGCTTGGAGGACACTTCAAATGAGGCCTTGAATGCTCTCCTCTGTTGGGTTGTCAAGATGGTTCGGGGGCGTTTGGGGCGCTTGTGGTCCTTGCCATCCTCAGCAGCTCCTTTCCCTGTCCCATGGGCTGACTTGCAAAGGCTTTCTTCATCATCACTTTTGCCTAAAGGAAGCAGAAAACAATGTTGTGAGTCCTGTTGAAAGTCACTGACTGGAGATGTATGTTATACTATAACAAAGTGCTCAGGTCCACATCCCCAGGGTGGCTTTATGTGTGAATGCAATAACCTATGTGGTATTGATTTGAAAGCTTCCAGGAGCTAAGAAAAATACTCGAAACCCAGAGTCAAGAACCAGAAAGTCCGACATCACTCCTCAGAGCTTTAGCACAATATGATGCCCTGGCTCCACAGTTACCAGCTGCGTGGCCTTGGGTGAGTCACTCAACTCTATGACTCTATTTCTTTATCTACAAAATCATGACATCAGAGAATCTGCTTCACCGGGGTTGTGAGGATTAAATGAGTTTATACTTATAAGGCACTCAGAATGCTGCTTAGCATATAATAAGTGTTAGTTACTAATATTATTTCTCAGATATCATTTTTCAAGACTAGACCTGAAGAAGTTATATATAACTTCCTAGACACTATGTCTGAAATTCTAGATACTGCCAGGAGCTAGAAAATATTACCATTTAAAAGGCTGTACAGAAACAACATTAGAATACCTATTGGTACACATAACTGAGAATGGACAGATAGCACCAATTAATTAGCCAAAATTGCTTGATTATAAAATAAATAATTCTACTAAAGTAGCTGTATAACTATGTGAAGTACTTCGACTCTATATTCAGTGAGCAATTCAGGGGAAACTTTGAAAGGAAATGAAGCCTCTAGTATATGTCACATTCTCTCCCAGGCTCCCTCTTTCATCCCTCAGACTTCACACTTCTGAGAAGGTGCTTCTGAGGTCTGGGAAACACCGTGTGAAAGAGACTTCTTTCTACTTTGGGCACTAAAAGCCATAGGTTTTGTGCCCAAATTATCCTAACAAGAACCTTGCTTATTTCTGGTTCTTCACAGAGCTCAGCTGTCCTCTTTCCTCCAGGGAAAACCTTTGCCGCAAGGGCTTTCCCCTGCTCCAGTTCCTGCTGGCCACTTCCAGAAAGCCAGGATGAGGGGACCCACTGCATGTGGGCTGCTCATCTTTTTTCTTCCCCCGCCCTCTTCTGTGTAGAATGCTCATTTGCATATGCAATTTGAGTGTAGACAATCAGCTGAGTTCTAATTTTGGGCTCTGCCAGATCCAAAAACCTTATTTTAACTGAAAAAATATTTTGGTTTCTTCTTTCTATGAACATTTAAACATACAGTTTGAACATAAAGGGATACTAAATTGTTAAGTTCCTTGAGGACACGACCTTTTCAATATAATTGAAAAGGGACTAATGTAAGCAGAGCTAGGTTTCTGCCCCGGTTCTGCCTTCTGGTTTAAGTACGGCCCCACGCAAGTTATGTCATGTTGCTGAGCCTCTGTTCCCTCATTTGCATACTGATGACAATAATACCCACCCAGCTGGTGTCACAGAAGTAGTGCTGTTATGTGCAAAGCAACTAACTTGGCCATGGTACACAGGTGGCTCTTAATGGATGTTGTGAAAAAGATGTGTTCTCCCTCTGCCTCATCCCTTTCAACGGTACAAATTTAAAAACCCAAAGATTAAAGAAAAGAGTTCAAGCAAGAATCCTCATGACAAGGGCTGGCTCCTCTGGCATCTTCAACTTGGAGTCCCGGGGCTAATGCAGTGCATCAATCTTGGTCATACCTTGCTGTGGAGGGTTTGTAATCCACAAGTGACTGGTGCTCAATAAATAACAATAAACATTATTATTCTTATGATTTCCACATAAAAGATGTATTCTTGGTCCTAGACACATGTTTTCTTAAATAATAGTCTCATACTGAGTGGGGGTCTGAGTTGAGGTTTTTCACTGCAGGCTTTCATTGCTCTCTTTCTGCATACATGGCCCCAGCCAACAGAGTGAAGTTGTGTGGAATGTGAGTGTGTCAGTGCTTGTGAGAAGGACAGACAGAGGGAGGTGGGGTTTGGTTCCAGAAGGAAGTTTGTTCAAAACCCCAGAGGCAGGATGGCTGAGGGCCTCTGGGGTCCTCCTGCTGCTGTCACTGTCCTCAGCCTTGCCTAGGACATATGCACATTTCCCATCACGAAATAACAGAGAAGAGGGAGGAGAGAACCAGCTCCTAGGCTAGCCCTTGGTGCCCACTTTTGGAGGATGCAGAGAGGTGGCTTCTCATTCCTTCTCTCCACACCCCTGTACGGAGAAAGAGAGGAAAACATATTTGTTTACAGAGGTAGAGGAGGAGGAGGAGGGGAAAGAGAAAAAGAGAAAGAGAAAGGAAGGTGGCAGTAGCAGTAATGGTTGTCTCTGGAGTGTTTCTACTGTTCTGTGGTCTCTTTTCTCTCTCTGATTACTCCTTTCTGCTGTGAAAGACCTCATTCTCTCTTCTGTAGCTTCAGGTCCCCCATTTTGCCTTCTGAGAAGCACGTCATGCTCTAGACCAGGAGTCTACAAACTTTCTCTGTAAAATGCCAGAGAGTAAATAGTTTAGTCTTTGTGGCCTGGTGGTCTCCATCACAGCTACTCAGCTCTGCTGCTGCAGCACGAAGGCAGCCCTGGACACTGAATGGGTGTGACTGTGCTCCAACAACAAAAACAGGAACGAGGCCAGACTTGGCCTACATACCATGGCTTGCTGATCCCTGCCCGAGACCTCTCCTGACCTCTTGTTCACCATCAAAACTTACACATGCCATGTCCCATTCTTTTGGGCTCTGACTCTGGGGGCAGGAAGCACACTGCTCATGTGACACACCATGGGGTTAAAGGTTAGCATGGTTTGATGTGTTCTCTCCCGCAGTCAATAATGTATACACTTAATAAGAAATGCCTTTACCTAAACAGTCATCAATGTGGAATTTCAGGTGTCCTGGCCCATCTGAGTGTGAGTCTGAAGACAGAGGGACGGAGGGGCCTTTTGGCACCTCTCAAAGTACAGACATGCCACAACCCAGCTGCCAACAGGAATGTGGACCATCACTACCCATCGCCCAGTTTCTGTCTACTGTGTTGTAAATATTATAGGCATAACGGTGTCCTTTGACTTCCTTGGGGAATTGCCAAGCTGCTGTGGTGATGTTCACTGAGGCTCTGTCTTCTCTTTCAGCAAGGGCAGACCTGCCTGTCTCGGATCCCAACTTCTTCATGAATTTATGCAGTTCCCAAAATACACCCTAATGGATTTGTCCAAGAAAAAGGAAAACTCTGAAAGAGCCAGGAGATTTCTCCCAGAATCAGCAGGAGTACTGGAAACCAGAAGATGAAGAAAAACCTTAAGACAGCCCAGGAGGGGAGTGGAGGGAGAGGCGGCCTCTCTCTGTTGCCAGAGACTCCCACACCCAGATGCAGACTGGAGCGATCCCTCATAATTTAAGCTGACACCCCTCAGCGGAGATGAAAGGAACACCACTCGCTGTTCTCCAGCAACAAATGTCAACATCCCTGGAGGCCATTTAGACACAAGCGCAGCATAAATCTGACTCCTAGTGGGGAAGTCCGGAGATTAAGTCTCCACGCACAGCCTACCAGAGTGAAATGAATTTGCTTGGCACAAAGTTTGAACATGTTTCTCAGGGCCTTTCTTTCCCCTTTCTTGTTAAAAAAAAACAATCTGGAATGGTTCAGGGCTGTTGTTCTCTTTGCTGGTCCTCCCACTCACTTATGACATAAGCAATTGCAGATAAAAGACCCAGCCATGGTTTACGACTCGGAGACGAAGCTGTACTACCTGTGGGGCCTCGGAGATTCATTTCAGGTTATTGGAAAAATCCCAACGGCCCATAAACAGGGTGAGAGATATCTGAGCTTGGCCCAGGAGGCAAGGGTGAAGGAGGGAAGAAGAGAGACCCTCATGCCAGGGGAGGGAGAGGCAGGAACAGGCCTCAGATGCTTCCCCAGTGATGAGCCTCGTAAATGTCTTTCAGACTGGGGGAGTGGAGGAAGGGTCTGGGGTTTGTTATGGGGGTAGGGAGGAAAGAAAGAAATCAGGGAGGAATTTATGAAGACAGGATATATAGGAAGCTATTTCAGCCACTGCCCTGCATTGCAGGATTGGAATTCCATTCTTCCTGAGAATAACAGTCGTCAACACTGGATGTGTACAACTCAAAGCAGCATTTAAAATCCAAGAGGCAATAAGTGTGGTTTTTTAGAAAACCGAAGTCCACGCAGCTACTGTTTAGAAACTATCCTACACATAGTTCTTTAAGGAGGTCTCCACTTAAACCAAGAAACAGGCTCTGGTGAAAGATTTGACTTGGAACTTGTTCATTTAATCATGGTCTCGATAAGCATTTACTGTGGGCTCTTGTGTGAGGCACTGTGCATGGACAATACTGGGACGAAGGATGGTGAAGATTCAGCGTCTGCTCTCCCAGAGAACTCAGCTTAGTAGAGGAAAAAGATCCAGTACCAAAATAGTGATAACTCTGCTCAGAGGAGCTAGAAGAGGGGACAGGGGAAGGCTGCACAGTGCAGGTGTCACCCGAGATGAAAATAAATGAGATAAAAGATGAACAGAAGTTTCCAGGTACAAAAGGAGAGAAAGGGCATTTTATGCCAAGAGAACAGAACATTTAATGGCACAAAAACAAGATGTTAACCTGGGAAGGGGGGCTCCCCAAAGATAAACTCTCCTTGCATGACACTATACACTCAGCACTGTTCTGTGTCCTTTGATGGAGTAAAAAGAAGAACCCCTTGCTCTTAAGGAACAGAAATTCACGTTAGAGAGTTAACATGTAGGAGACAATAGAGAATATTAAACAGTCTGTGGTTTAAGTTCTTCAGGCATTGTAAAGACTGGGAATAAAAATGTGAGCATTTAGAAAGGAGTGTCAATTAGCCAGAGAAGTTTGTGAACTAAGAAAGCTCACAGGTAAAGGAGGAGTGGATTTGGAAAGCCAGAGGGGAAGGAAGCAGGTGTTCCAAAGAAAGGCTCAGCCTGCCTGGGACCACAGGGAAGGTGAGAGAGCCTGTGCAGAGATGAGTAGGGGAGCCTCTGGGCCTCAAGAGGGTGCACATCTCAGGGGAGGAAGAAACACAGGGTGGAAACACCACTTGGGGCTAACTAGAGGGGTGTCCCAGAGCCAGTGTCATCAGCCATGATGAGGATTGGGGTGGGGTTCTGTGGCAGGAGCTACATGGGGAAAGCATGGTCCCAGAGCACCGACATCAGTCCCTGAATTTCTGTGCTCATGTGTGAGTGACAACACCTGGCCACACATCCACTTTGAAATTGGGCTGAGGAAGTCTCTCAGGTCCCAGCATTAGACAGGGACCCTGAAAAAAAAGTTTAAAAATGCCCACGCCCCTAGTACCAGTTCTGTGACAGGCCTTGTGTCCAGGGTACATCATAACTCTCCTCCTAAGAAATAAATGTAGCATCAGAGAGGTTCAGGAACCTGTCCCAACACACACAGGGCCTAAGTGGCAGGGCTAGGTTTCATGCAAAACTTGTCTACTTCCAAGCCCGGGACCAGAGAACCCCCGCAGGGAGGACGGAAACAAGCTATTTAACCAGCAAATCAGGCATAGGCAAATGACAGTCGCCTACACGTATCTGGCTCAAGTGTGGGAAAAATACGAATGCTTCGTCTCCCATAGACCACGGAAAGATCACTCTTGCATCAGAAGAGCATGTGGAGTGGAAGAAAGTAACTTTGACCACAAAATGGGAGACCAGGATTCTAGTGTTAATTCTTCTGCTAAGTTATGTACCCTTGGATAAAACTACTCACATCTCTGAGACTCAAGGTCTTCATCTACAAGATGATATAAACATTTCTATTCATATCTAATACCTGACAAGTATCATATTACATTTGCATTGTTTCACTGTTTCTACTACATCTTATGAGCCAGGAAATGCATCGTTAACCTTTTTTTACAGATGAGTAAACGGAGGACCGGGCGGGTGGGGAGGTGATCTCTTGCCCAAGGGCACACAGCTGGGATGCTCTTCCTCCTACCCCCAAGCCCCCTCTGCCTGCCTGACCTGCCTCACAAGGTTGTTGTGAAGATCCAAGGATACCTGGTGCTTGCAAAATATCAGGTGCTGTTTAACTGCAGGCAGCATTATTGTTATTAAAGAGTGAGGAAAGGAACGCTTGAAGGGAAGGCTTTCTGGGGCAGGTGGAACGACTCTGAGCTCCTGCTGGAAAAGCCATTCTTCTCAGTCCAAAACAGACAGAGCTTATTCTGAATTTCCATATTTCCCCCTCCACCTCCTCACCTCCCACCACACCCCCGCTTCCAAGCCCCCTTTCTGCTCCCTCCCCTCAGGATCCTGCCCTGCCACAGCAATCCCCACCAGCACAAGCTCAGGAAAGATCTCTAATCACAGTGTACTAAGCATTTCAAGAGCAGGACAGAGGCCAAGCAGCACTCCTGATTCAGGCCATAGGTAAAGTGTCCCAAGAAAGACACCTTTGTTCAGAGATGTCCCCTGCAGATGGGAGTGTCTGTGCCAGGAAAGGAGAAGGGAGGGGCAGGGCATTCTAGCTCAGACACCGAGGCCCAGGCAGGCCCCAAAGGGGAGCTGTGTGTTCACTCTGTGAGCGCTGGCAAACGCCACAGCCTGGAGGCCTCTCATCTTGCTTTCCTTCACTGGCTGGTGCTCGTGAAGGGAGACCTTGTGCTTGGCAAGTATGTAGGGAAACAGGACAGTATTGGTACTGACTGGCGGAATTACTATTGATTTACATCAGTTTCAGGCCGTTTCACATTTGAATAAGTCTCATGCTAACACCTATCCCACCTCTCTTCCATACACACACACACACACACACACACACACACACACACACACACTGCATCTTTCCCTCTCTGAATTTTTCCATCTCTTTCACCTTCCTAATAAAAACATGGCTACTTGCAATCTAAATGATAAGCACAGCTGTAAATGCTGGACATACCCACGCATAGATTTGTCATACACTGGAAATACTGACCATCAGAACATCAGAAGATTCCTGCTACACCAACATCATTATATACAACTCAAGCGTGGATAAATACACTAAATGAAAACCATAATTTGTACTGTTTTGATTTAGCTAGACTTTGAGAGGGAGACTGAAGCTCATAACAAGTTAATTCAGACATTTGGAGCTCCGAAATCAGTCTAAATAAAAGCTGATTAATCCAGCTGCCCAATGGCTCAGTAGATTCGGAGTATTCTATGGATGGCATTGTACTAGGCTCATATTAATAAAGTTGTTGGTCGATTTGAGAACTGACTTAAATGGATCAAATATCATCTCTCTTTGGAGTAGTCAAATTTTTGTGCATTAACTACTAGTCTTCAGGAGGATAAATTATCTGAGAAAATTAAATTGTTTCTAGGCAGGTTTGGAAGACAAAGGATTAATTATTCCTCCAAATTAAAAAAGACCAGGACAACAATCCTCTAGGTGGCTGGGGAGTTGGAGTGAGTTGGCTAATGCTCTAAATGTTCTCAATGCTTTCATTGCAGAAGTGAATCCTCCCTGGTCAAATTCACTGTGGACTCAATTATAGAGGGAGGTTGCCTGGATGACCACAGTTGATGAGACTGCTTGAGCCCTTGGCCAAGACGCCCTGGTTCCAATTGGACCCTCTGCTAGTTTGGAGAGGTAAGCCAAGGCCAATACCCAGCCAGGTCTGTGCCTTTAGACTCCAGTCCATTGCACAAACCACTGACAGGCTATCTCAAAAGAGCAGGGAAAAGTCGGGTCAGACACCTAAACTTTGTTCTTACCTCTACTACTGACCAGCTGTGTGACCTAAGGCAAATGACCTAACTTCTCTCAGCCCTACCTTCCTAATTTGTAAAATCAAATTAAAGACTTGACAAGCGACCTTGATAGGATTGTTATGAACTCAAAACAGATGGAGTAGGTAAAAGCACTTTGAAAAAAAATTGTAATAAAAATGTAAGGTATTTTAAATATTTTTATTATGCCTCTTGAATGTCAATGAGCTTACTACATATCTCCACTGTCTATGAAACTCAAACTGCTCATAGGGAAAATTCTCACCATTTAACAACTCCATCTTAAGTGTGCCTACTATGTGCAGCCATTGGCTTGGACCCAAGATAAGGAGGAATAGACAAGATGGACAAAGCCTCTACCTTCCTGCCTCTAGTAGCAGAAGACAGACAGTGAATAAATAAAAACATAATCTAGTCTTTGACAATGTTAAATGCTGGGAAGAAAAGAAAATAGAGCAATGGACTAAAAAATGACAGGGGTGAGTAAGGAAAGCTTCCATAATTCTGTGCCAATGAAAAGGTACAAACCTATCTTCTCCTTGAAGCCTTCCTTAACTCCTGTCCAGGTTGATTTCTTCCCTTTCCACATGCCTAGACCACATGTTTGTCTATCTCAAACATTTTAGTTACTCAAGTATATTCAAATTAGAAGACAATTTCATACACTGTCTTGCATTATTCTCCAACTATGCTCTAAGTGTGAATTTGAAAAAATAGTGTACTAGACTAATATAAAGATTCTGTTTTGCCTAACTTTTAGAGGCAGTATCGCAGAGTGGTTAAGAGCAGTGCTTTGGACCCAAATATTTCACTACACCATTTACTAGTTAGTGATCTTGGCCAAGCTCCCCCTGCATTAGTCTCAGTGTCCCCATCTATAAAATGGGGTTGAACAGGATAATCATAAGAATCGATTGAAACAAGTTGTCTTCATAGCTCATGGTAAGAACTTAATAAATGCTGGCCAATTATCATCATCATTATAATTTTGTGTATCTTCTATATAGCTAGAATAAGCTTCTAGAAAACAGAGATACAGTCTAAATCATCTTTGTATCTTCTAAAACACAACACCATACTAAGCACTCAAGAAATTAATAATTAACTGTTAAATAGTTCATATTCAACTGATGCAGAATTAACAGAAATAAGTCAAAGGTCATACTGATAAAGCACAAACAAGCACACTGTAGAGTCCTGTTTTTCGATTTTTTCAAGTTTGTTGTGGTTGTAAAAATTATTGAAGAATTATTAGCTGCCTCTATGGCTAGGGCTCAGCCGGGATGAAACTGATTTCCCTTGAACTACAATCTGAATTTCTCTCTCATGTTGATATGGATCTCACAGGTGGCCCACTGTTTCATTAAGACCCATCCAGTTACGTTTCAACAGGAGGACAGGAAAACAGGTCACAAAAAAGAGAAACCCAAAATTAGGATAATTAGGGATAGATAGCAGAAGGAGAGAGACTAAAGAGAAGAAAATAGAAACAGAGCAGAGAGGGAGAACAACACTGCAGGGCAGGGACAATGGTATGGTCTGTCATCCAGGCAGCCCTCCCGTGGCTGGAGCACATAGTCTCTGAGAACAGCGTGCAGGAAGTAGGGCAGTGCTTGGCCAGGAGGCCTCAGCCCTGGCAGGTTGGGCAGCCCCTCGTGACTGAGAGATCTTCAGCTGCTACTCCCGTAGTCACAGTGCTTCATGTGTGAGAGCACAAGGTTAGGTGAGGAAAGCATTCCCTAAGTTAACCACAGACTGAGTATAACTGTGTGCAGTGAACTCCATTATGGCCATTTGGAGAGTATTTATGATTATTACCCTGCAGTGAAATTGGATGCCCCAAGATGATCTTGATGTAGATGAAATCATTGCTAACAGCACCATCACCAACACTTAGTGTAATTAGGTAGCCTTGAATTTCTAACACTAAACACTCTTCTTTCCAATCCTGTCATTACTTGTTAAGTGTATAGTTTATTGTTGAGATGGGGGTTAGAGGAAAAATACAGTTACTCTGAACCTAAGACCACTGTAATTATAGTCTAGACCCCAAAGCAGTGGTTCTCAACTTGAATATGTCTCAGAATCACCTAGAGGGCTAGTTAAAAACACAGATTGCTGAGCCCACCCCCACAGTTCCTGATTCAGTAGGTCTGGAAGGGGGTCCGTGACTTTCCATTTCTATATCCCATGTAATGCTGATGCTGCTGGTCCAGAAACCACACTTTGAGAACCACTGATCTAGAATGTACCTCCCTCTCCCTTCCCCCCCCAGCCCTGCACACACACACACACACACACACACACACACACACACACACACACACACACACACGGAGGTCTGATAGGAGTTTCTGAAGAAGTGCAAATGACCATAACATATTTGCATTTCAATCGATAGAGACCTTCATACCTTTTCAACTATTTCAACCAAATCTTCAGAGTGATTCCTGCTAATTTTGATAACTAGGGAAGAACAAACTGTGTTAAAAAAAAAAATCAGTATTTTCCTCTGTAAAAATAATGGTATGACTGGAGGTAAAGGTGAGGATGAGTTTATGGTGACCTAAGATTGACACAAACAGGCCTGACCCTTGGTATGCAATGTCATGAAGTACGCTACCAGGCAGGGGTCAGTTCTACCTCCTCTTTGTCAAGTGTGATGGCTGCTAAACACCAGAGCCATGAATAGCTGGGCTGGTCAAGAGCAGCGAGCCCCTGAAAGGACTCTGCATCGTGATTCACCTGTCCTCTACCTTCATGCTCAAGTTGCTCTCTTCCACCTCTATTCATTATCACCTCTTCCAGGATCGAGGCAAAGTGCTGAGCAGCCCTTCTGTTTGCAAGACTCAGATGACTTCAAAGCTGTGCAGCTCTCACAGAACACAAATGTCATCAAATGTGTCTGTTTAGCGTAGTGTCCTAGATCAAGCGTTTAAATGAGTCCTACCTCACAGTCAGCTGTTTCATCCCCACTAAGGTTCATCCCCACATGTTCCTGAGGTTCAGCCATTGTGCATACAGCTGAACCTCAGGAACATGTGAGTGACTAAAGGGCTATAACAGCAGCTGCTGAAGAGGTGCCGCACTTAACCTTGCTATTGTGTTTTAAGTTAACATAGCTACTCTTTATATCCTGTGCCTTAGTCTATGTAATGGATGTGCATCTGAGAAGCTGTGCATAGACCAGTCTTCTGTAAAGTTGAATTTTACTTTCTTATTGAAGGAGTTTGTAGTTTTACAGATGCTTAATCTTCAGGGATAAATAAATATTCTTCAATATACAGAGGGTCATCATATGTCCATCATTCATGTATTCATCTAAAAGTATTTATTTTGCAAAGTGCCTAATATACATCCATGAACAAGACAGAGTCCCTGCCTCAAAGAATTGCAGCCTAGTGGAGTGTATGACAGATTAGCAGGCCTTTACATAACAGGATGAGAAGTGTTTTGATAAAGTACACGTTGTTGGGGGAATACAATGGAGGGGACCTGCTGTGGGCACAGGGGATCAGGGCAGGCTTTCTCAAGAACACCTGTAGAAAGAGTAGGAAGGATTTAATGAAAATAATTTTTAAATAAAGGAGGAAGCAAGAATATTCTAGCATGAGAGAGCAGACAGGAGCACGGACAGTAAAGGAGTGGTAAGCAGAGCTGACCAAGAAGAGGCTTGTGTTTCTGTTTTCTAAAATGCAGAGCCAGCAGAGTGAAAAGTTGAAGAGCAGTCTAGGACTTCAGAGTCAAAGAGACCTGGGTTCACTGCTGGCTCTGTGGGGACAGATTACTTAATTTCTCCAAATCCCAGTTTCCTGTACTGGGCACAATAAGCATTCAAGAAATTCAAAGCATTAGCATTGTTAGTTGCAACTACAGAATCATGAAGTAATATCATATACCCTACCCAAGAGTGTCTTATTTATTTGAGAAATGACCAAAAGTTTTTAATTTTTTCATTTTTTTTACTTTTAAAAAGGAAGGAGGGAAAGAGGGAAAACAAAACTTTAGTCACAAGCTAGGGAGACAGTCACACAAGCAGATAATTACAATACCATGTAAAGAGACTTTTATTCATGCCATTAGCAAACATTTACTGACCCACATAACGATGCAGTGACTTGTCCTAGGTTCTGGGAATACAGTAGTGAATAAAACAGACGAGATCCCTTTCTCTTGTAGAACTTACCTTCCTCAGGGGGGAGATATATCAAATAAGTAAAGAATGAACTAGGTATTTTAGAATCTAAATACAATTTAAATAGTGAAAAGCGATAAGCGAAGAATGAAAATAGGGTGACTTTGATGGAGAAATCAGTGATCACAGATACAATTTTATACAGAATGATCAGGCCTCTCAGAGGTCAAGAGACTGCTAGGAAAGTGACACTTGAAGGTGACAAGAAAGAGAGGACCAAGTGAAGAGCTCAGGGCAGAACACCCCAGGCAGAAGGAACAGGAGTGAGCCTGGTGTACTCAGCCGTTACAGCGGGGCATAGCCCGAAGAGGAGAAGGGGACAAGATAAGATGAGGGGGCAGGTGCCAGACCATAGGGGCACAGAAACCATTACAGGGACTTCAGATTTATTTTAAATGTGAAGGGAGGCTATAGCTAGTCAGTGGAAGAGATAGGAGTAGAATCCCAGTGTCTGTCCCTTACCTCCCTGGTTCAGGGCTTTCCTACACTTTGATCCCTGTCTAAGCAACTCTGGGAGGCCTGCTGTCTACTCACTAAAAATGAAGGCTCCAACTTTTCTGAACAAATACTGATGTTTTAATTTTCTCTCCACCATTTTAGGTGCCTCTAGTTTTCTTCCTCATCTGTTTTACGGGTTTCCTAGGTTAAGTGCTATTCTTTGGTTCTTGAATATATTCTTTGCCTTCCCTCTGTCTCCCTTCTGTCACCTGGGGCTGACCCTTGCAGGCTGCTCCATCTGTTTGGGGTCAGGCAATGACAGGCATTTACAAGGAAGTCAGAGGAAAGGGAGAAACCCAGGTATTTCCTTGACCTCCCTCCGCCTTGGGTGGTGTCTCCAGCAGCTGTTGCATCTCCTCCATGGCAGCAACCTGACAGGCCCACTGCAGCTTCAGCGTCCACCAGATGTCCTCAGCAGTCATATCACCTCTTCTCTCTGTCCCTCAGCTTAGGGGTGGTAGCAGCTTCCCTTTGTTGCTAATTTGTAGATTCTTATTGTCCTGATCTGTTTGCATCTCAACAATCTCAGTAGCTGCGTAATCAATTCTCCGTATTAAACTCTCTCTGTTCTACATGTTGACAGTTGCTTCTCTTCTTCAGGTTGAACCCTGATTCAGTTCTTGACAGTGTCAGGGGATTTCACAGGTTTGGTGATTGTCCATTCATTTGCCAGGTAAGCATCTCCACACACTCCATTTTATTAGCCATATTGAAAACTAAGTTAGCTAAAATCATCTTCTCACTTACTTTGTTATTTTCCCTGGAATCAGCTTTGTAAAGCTTAATAGCAGTTAGGTAATGAAACGTGGCCAACATTTTCCCCAGGAGTTTGACTTTAGGTCAAAAATGTAGTACTAAAGTTCTATGAGCAGTCAGCACCATGGCCAGATCCAAGAGGCCACAGACAAAAACTGGAGGCCAGACAGGACTTTAAAGAAAACTTATCCAGAGACTGGAGAGAGAAACTGGACATTTTATCATTTTTGCTCACAGAGCCTCTCTTCAACTTATCTCCAATACGTGTACTGATGTGCTATGTACAGACCAAACAATTGAAAAGATTGGGTTTGCCACAAAGTGCATCGCCTCTAGGAGTAGTTAAAATTGAATTGATCTCTGCAGCTTGTCCTGGAAATGATCTATCATATTTCATCAAATATAAACCACCTTTAATAGTAAAACATGTCATTATCTTATGGACCACCAAGAAAGAATGAAAAGAAATGTGGCCACTTAAACTTTGATACAATGCTTTCTCATCATCTCAACTGTGAGTCATTTATCAACTTTGCATATATTAAAATGCAATCAAAATTGTAGAATATGAAATACAGCATCAGCTCTCCTTTAGGCACCCAGGTCCTCTTAAACCAGATAAACTTTTTGAGGGACTGGTCATTCTAGAAAACCCAAGGGTCAGGAACTGGGGGAGGCCATCCATTAGTAGAAATTATAGATGGCTTTCCCAATCATTTCCATTATTAGTCACAACTCCTCCACATGTTCCCAAATATCTCTTTGGCTATGTTTATATGACAACCAAGGAGGCAGCAGAAGAGCTCTGCAGTGGGTGGGGGAAAGCCCGGTATGAAATGCACTCCCACCAGTTACTACAATGTGGTCTTGGCTGAGGCACTTACCCTCAATTTCCTCAACTACGAAATGAGGGAATTGTGATAGATGACGTCTTAGATTCCTTTCAACACAATCTTCTATGTTTGTAAATGAAAAGGGGGAATATTAGCAAATCTGCTGTCTGGTTGTGACCACTAAATTGACCACTGGTTGTCAGTCAGGAAAGTTCTGTCACCCTAGAGGCATTTGCCAATATACAAGGGCTCTTTTTCTGGCTGTTAGTGGATGGGAGCCATAGATGCAAAATAGCAAATTCTCTCACTAAAAAATGCCAGTAGTGCTCATATTGAGAAATACTGACTGAGACTGTTATGGGCTGAATGTTTGTGCCCCACAGCCCAAACTCATATGTTGAAATCTGAAACCCCAATGGGATAGTATTTGGCCCTTGAAGGTAATCAGGTCATGAGAGTGGAGCCCTTATGAATGGATTATTGCCTTTTTAAAGGGACCCCAGGCCTTTTGCTCTCTTTCCACCATGTGAGGACACAATGAAGTCAGCAGCCTGAAAGCCCAGAAGAGGGTCCTCGCCAGAACCTAACCGTGCTGACACCCTAATCTCAGACTTTCACCCTCCAGAGCTGTGAGAAATAAATGTCTGTTGTTTATAAGTCACCCAGCCTATGGTATTTGTTATAGCAGCCCAAGTGGACTAAGACAGGAATCTTCAGAGAAGGCATTTACGATGGTGAACAGAAATCTCTGAGTTTATACTGTTTCCATAATGATTCTTTCCTATTTTAATTTTATTATGGTAATTTAATGTGGATAGCTCTAGGAGCTGTCACTTAGGCAATGCCTAGGAAAAATCCCCAATTCGCTGTTAGATAGCAGTCTGAGTCTTAACATTCTCCCATGAACATCTTAAGTTTCACTTTTCCTGGTGACAAGACCAGCCCTACACGTAAGACAATTACTCCCTGTATGGGCTAAGTGGACCCCATAGAGTTCCCACTGCCCCATTCACAAATCATCATATGAACCTAGAGTTATGACTTACCCTCCAGCTGCCCCTTGGTGGGACATGCTGGGAAACAGTGCAGCATCCCAGAATAAAGAAACTCGGAGAATATCCAGACCAATGATTTCACATTCACATTTCCTCAGATAAATAAACTGAGTCCCAGATAGATAGAGGAGCTTGTCCAAGATCATATGCCTGCTTAGTAGCCCCAAACCTAGGCCCCAAGTCTCTTGGCTCAGATCCAGTCCTCTTTCCCCACACCAAATATCTGTCATAGGTGGCCAGAGGAGAAAATCCCCAGCAGTTCAAATTCGGGCTCTTGCGGAGCAGACTGGAGAAACTTGCCCACTGCTCAGGGAATGGGCTATTCTCATGAACACCATGCACTCAATCCAAAAGGGTGAGCAGCAACACTCTTAACATTTGTTGATTACAAAGTTTTATAAAGTAAATCATTCCATCTTCCTGGTTTACTAAACAGAGCTTATAGACATAATCTTTTCATTTTTATTTTTTGATGGTTCTTAATCTTTTGGTGAGTCCTGAGGGCACTGTCTTCAACCCAAGCAATTGCTTTATACAACTGCACATGTAGAAAGTATAGGAGATTGGTCTGAGTGGGGACTTACTCTGGAAAACGCTTCTTCATAGTTGTTTGAAATAAATCTTCCATACCAGCTTATTTTCTGATTAATTCCCTCTTTATACTAAAGGAGGATTTCAAATGACATATTCTACCTAATTGAATGTTCTAGTTAATTGAGTTCCTATGAACCTTTGTTTGGTACAAAATTGCAGTTGTGACTACATTGGTATAATCCTTTTTTCTACTACTTAAACTGATATAATAGACTTCTTTTAACCTGTTCTGAAAATTCTAAAGCTTATAATTTGAGAATTCTAACTTTTGAGACACTCTGATACAAGTTTCTCCCAACTTTCTGAAACCTTAATGATTACAAATATATTATTACTAGAAATTTGCCCACACAGACTCATCAAATGCATTGCAGGCACCACAGCGACTGAAACCAGTATGTTGTATGCATCTGAAAAGGCACTCTCGAGGGGATTCTCTCAGACAAGGAGAAGGGAAAACCTCTTTCTGCTGTCCCACTGGTCCTTGGGTATATCCAAGGTCAAAGAATATAAGCTGAGGGGTTGGGGAGTGGGCTCTGTGAAACCAGCCTCCGAGGTCCATGGAGTGGGGAAGGCTGGGTGGGGATACACCCCTATCCTAAAGCAGCAGAGGGCCCCAGATGAGGGTATGGATTGGCCCCGGGGAGCCTTGTCACTTTCAGGGACATGTGAAGCCCTGTCCTAAGCCCTTCCCATTGGGCGTTATCATGTCTGGACTCAGAGACCCAGGGCTCTTCAAAGAGAGGGTGGCATTTCCCATTCATTACCTCAAACTTCAGAAAAGCAACAGAAAATGCCAGCGCATGGTTCTACCAGCGTCTTGAAGGGCAAACCAGGTCTCAATGGATCTCCCTTACATGGAGTAGGCTTTCAGCAACCTGGAGAGCCACGAGACACTGGCAAGGGAAGAATTGGTGGAGGATGAACACTTTCTGTACTTTTTTCAGTGGAGGAGGCTTCTGGCGTCATTGCTTGGTCTTTTAAGAAAGCACACACTTCTGCAAAGATGAAGAGCAGCTTCCCAAGTTGTACTTGTTTTTTTAAGAAGAAAATAAACACAATTCAAAATCAAATGATTGCCTCATATACACAGATCCAAACTAACTCTTGGGGAAAGTGCTGGAATTAGTGTCACATTCCCTTTGGCATGTTCTGCTTTGCAGAGATTGTGTTTGGTGTCCTCTGTCCCTCCTTCAAAAACCCAAATTCCCTCTGGTCACACCCCAGCTGTTAGATTAGGTAATGCCAGCTGTGACTCCTTGCGTCACTGTCAAGCAGCCTTAACATGCAGCTTCCCAAACATATGAAAAGGGCACACTGGTGAGTCAGGAAGATGTCCTTGAAGTGTCACCACATCTTGGATTTCCTCACTCCCCTTTGCCAATGGATGAATAACGTCTGAAAAGGACCAGCAAAAATCCCTGATACTTATGTATAATAATGAATTTCCTTTATTGAGCACTTACTTTGCACCAGGCACCATAATAAACACTTTATATATATTATCTTATACAAGCCTCACAAGTTTATTTTCCCACAGCCATAGAGACACAGACAATTGCATCAGTGGAGACAATGGTGAAAAACTACCTAGTTTAAACCCTCAGCTTTGCGGTGACTCCCAAATCCATGTCTGACCTCCCTCTTGAACCCTCAATCCATGTGTTAAACTGCCCACCAGAAGCTCACATCCACTGGTCCACAAAGACCTTCAAACTCAGCATGCCCCACCTGAATTCATTATCTAGATCCCTCTTTCTTTTCTGAACTTTCTACTTCTTCTTGTGAAATCCCCATTCATACAATTCAGAAACCTCAAAGTCATCCTTGATTTCAACCTCTCTTCCTATATACTATATTTAATGCTCATTTAAATTCTACAATTTAAGCTTCCTTACAGCAAGTGCTTGGGTTGTTGTTTTCACCACTTTATCCCCAGCACTTAGAAGGATGCTTGGTGCATAGCAGGGTATATCCGCGCCGCGGATTGAATGAATTGATGAATGAATGAATTCTCAGAAACCTCTCTAATTTGTGCCTTGGTTCAAACCTTCACCTTTCACTTGCAATACTGAAATAACCTTCTGTTCACCTTCCCCTGCCGGAGGTGTCACCTCAAATCCAATCCAAGCTCCCTACTTCTCTTTTGAAAAAAAAGATTGAGTAGTATCACAACCCTGTTAAGAAACTTCTGATCAAACTTCCCACAACGATCAAAATATATTCAAATAATATATACAAAACCCTTCACATTCTGGCATCAATCTTACCCCTCATAACACCAGGATCTCAGTACCCTAGAGGAACCCTACAATCCAGCCTTTCCTCATATGCATGGGTACAACCCCACTCTGAAACTCAGTACAGGCTAAGCTACACCATTATTCTAACATAGTCATCTGCTTTTCATCACCTGCAAATTACCTACTCTGTCAAGTCCTAACTACAATGTTATATCCATTGTGAAGCATTTTCCAAATAGTCCCTAGTCCTCTGCCCCTTAATACACATACACGCACCCCAAGGGAAATTATTGCTCCCATCTCTATGATCCCATCTCACTCTGTATCTCTACTATAACATTCATGTATATTTTACTGTACTTTGTCACAGGGGTTTCTTACTCACTGAGGAACCTGGGTGCCTGGAACACAGAGGTGGTTTCCCTTCCTCTTGTAATCACTAGTATCTAACCCAGTGTCTGACAGGCCCTCAAAATGTTTGCTGAGCTGGCCTCAATTTAATTTAGTTAGCATCAATCGGAGAGTAAGGAATAAACAGTCATGGACTTATTGAGACTAATTCTCTGAGATCTTCACTGCCAAGGCCAAACTGAAAACTAAAGTAATTACTTGGGTAGATAATTCATGAAAGAAGTAAAACCATTTGCATTTGAATGATCTAGTGAGGATTTTCTGCTTATTGATGTTTCTGGAATTTTTCAGATAATGGCTTCAGTTCTTTGATTCTTTCATGGTATAGAGAGTAGGCCAGAAAGTTAATCTATCAATCACTCCCCCATCTAAAAACAGACAACTTTCAACCGATCCTGCTGACAGAAAACATCAATAGATACCAAGTTTTAGAGCGCAATAATGCAGAGGTTGTAGGGCCTGCAGTGTTCAGAGAGGCACTCTGAAGAGCTCCTGAAGAATGCCAGAAGATGTTAGGTTGCTTTCCTGGTATTTGAGTAACTTCACATCTGGCTACCATTTATGTATGCCCTTAGAATTGTCAAGGTTGGGGCACGAAGGAAAGAGAGTGAGCAGCGGGAGGAGACTATGCACTAAATAATACATGTGACAAACGACGCTAACACCAAACCCTGGGATCCAAAAGGAAAGCACGGTTCAGGTGGCCTGTGTGTGCGTCTGTCCGTCTCTTTCTGAGTGCAAGTGCGAGGGATGGAGGCGTGAGAGCGAAGGGCGAAGCAATCTCAGTCTCCAAAACATCGACATGGCCTGCCCTCTTAGCGCGCACTCGCACACAGACACACGCACACAGAGACACACACACGCAGACACACTCACACACGCATACACACAGAGACACGCACAGAGACACACGCACACACGCACAGAGACACGCACAGAGACACACACAGAGACACGCACTCATAGACAGACACGCACACACACGCACAGACACACGCGCACACACACGCGCGCACGCACACGCACAGACACGCGTGCACACACACGCACAGACACACGCACACGCATACGCACACAGACACACGCATACACACACGCGCGCGCACGCACACGCACAGACACACGCGCGCACACAGAGACACACGCGCGCAGACACGCATGCAGACACACACACACACACACACAGACACACGCGCGCACACACGCAGACACGCATGCACACACACACACACACACCCCTCCCCAGCACCTGCTTCGGAAAGCCCCCTGTCGCAGGCTGGCCCGAAAGCGCGGCTGGGCCAGCGGAGAGCCGGCGGATTTACCGTGGCATTACTTTTAATTAACTCCGCGGCGCGGCGCGGGGGGCGCAGGGTGGGCCTAATCCCGGGCCCGCCTGACGTCACCTGGGAACGCGCGGTGGCGCGGGGCGGCGCGGACCGGGGACGACCTCGCCGCGACCCGGCCGCGCCTCCGCCCGCGCGGGGCTTTGCTCCGCGGGCATTAAGGGAAGGAGAAATGTTAGTACACTTTTAATTGGAAAGCGAGTTCTTCTTTCAGAGCGGCTTGTTTACTCAGGATTGGGCATTAGAGCTCAGGGGAGGCTCTAATTGAAGTGACGGCTTTGGAGATTATGGGGAACATATGGCCCTACCGCCGGGCTCTTTATCTGCAGTTTCTCATAAAACTGCGGTCCGTGTGTGCTCCTGCGCCGGCCTCTTCCATTTCTAAAGGGCCTTTGAAGAACGGGCCGAAGCGCGCGGGGGAATGCACATCGCGCTCTGCGGCGCGGCCTGGGCTGGCCTGGCACCGCCGCGGCCTCCATCCAGCCTGAGGGCTGCGAGGGAAGAGCAGGGCTAGAGAGAGAAGAAATCGGACTGGGGACTGCCAGGCAGGGGTGTAATTCAAACTGTTGTGAGCAAACGGCAGGGGGGAGTTGCCAAGGTAACGAGAGATTCCCACCCGCCGCCCTTCCTCTAAGGCCCAGGAGAGGGGGAGCCTCCGCGTGCTGGGCTGGAGCCAAGCCCGCGTACCTGAAGGAAACGGGAACACGGATGTCTTGGGACAGTGTTACATTTCTTTCTCCCTATTGTCTGTCTGTCAATCAATCAGACATCTACCCATACACCCTTGTGGGCTCCAGCACCGATCACCCCCCTGCTGGGCACAAACCCCTTCCTCCCTTGATTTTCACTATGTCTAGAGCTGCCAGATAATACACAGAGTCATAGTTACATTTGAATTTCTGATAAACAATAATTTTTTATATTGCATGGTACACATTTATACAAAAATATTCGTTGTTTATCCGAAATTCAAATTTATCCATGCACCATGCATTTCTGTTTGCTACCTCTCACAACCCTGACTACACCTGCTCACGGTAAGGAAAATATCGCCTTCGGTTTTAACTCCAGAATCTCCCTAGCTAAGCACCAAAGCTCTGCAACTGGGAAGAACGACTGACTGAGGGGCCCTAACTTCATCCCCCAGAGCTTCTTCTGGGGCAATGGTTCTCAACTTTGGCTGCATGTTAGACTCACCTAGGAAGTTTTTAAAAAAAATTCCAAATACCAGGCTGCATCCCAGACGAATTAAATCCCCAAGGCCCATTCCAGAGGAGTCCAAAATTGTTGTTTTTTGTTTATTTTGTTTTCAATTCATAAGTATAATAAGATTTATGGGGTGGCTACACCGAAGGGTAACCCTCATTTGAGCATATTTTGTGTATCTACTTATTTGGCGATTGACTGTCTCCACTAGAATGTAACCTTTGTGAAAGCACAGCTATCACCCCAGCACCTGTTACTAAGTCTATGTTCTAAAATATTTGCTCATGGGTTGAACCTCATGTACTTCTATATGTTCCACACCACATACCGAGTCCTCACCCGATGAAAGTACTCAGCAAATTTCTATGAATGGAATGGATGCTGAGTTGGTTCAGCCACAGTTTTCCACCCTTACCAATTCCTAAGAAGGAATACTTGGACACTTCACCTTGAGCACCAGTTGGGTCCACTGATCCCACCTACTGCAAACACATAAGCACATATAAGACTCAAATCCCTGGTCAGAATCACCAAAAAAATCACGTATGCCTCCCAGTGTGCAAGCCTGTATTTGCACCACTAAGAATCAAACAGTTCTTAAACTACCCAGTTTTCCATATACTTTTAGAGCACCAAATACCAAAGTACTCAGAGGAAGCCATAACCTGGTGTGCCACCAATCCTTAGTAAACTGGATTTTGGAGTTATTCCTCGGTCACAGACACAAGGGCAAAGGGAAATATTGGAGGCAATTCTTTCATTTGCTTAGTAAATAGTCTAAAGCATTTTCAGATCCATCTCGAAAACTCTTGGTTGGAAATTTAAAGTTGATGGGCTTGGCTGGAATGTCAGTGCAAGAAAACCAGCATCTTCCCTGAACCCTCTCCCCCACCCTCACTACATGATAGTAAGAAAGTGAGTCCCTGGTAATGAAAGGTCGAACTCAGGGGTTGGCTCTGCATGTCCAGAGACTGCATGCCTAACATTCACTAGTCCTACTCAAAGCCCTGCCATTGCACCCAAAGAGGACCCATTGCAAAGGTGGTTACGAAGAGGCACAATGTCATCACTGCTACTGAAAAAACAAATCTGAGTACATTTCTCCTGAGAATGGGATTATAACAGATGGTGGGACATTACAGGTCAGCTTGCAGAAGAAGCTTGTTAGAAGAAGTTTTGATATGTACTGATTTACTCCACTGTCATACTTTTATTTGTTTAATTAATGAGGGCTGTGGCTTGCCCAGCTGATACCTCTTGACAAAAAAAAAGCCAGTTGGTTTTTCCTGCTACCATCAGATACGCTACAGGAGCAGGAGCAGAAGTTTGTTGGGTAAAACAAAACAAAACAGACAAACCAAAAAACTAATAATAGTACCTTACGTGCACTTTTAAAGTACTTCCACATTCACATACCATGTTGTCTTTCGATGTTGCAAAGGCTATTTCCTTATAGGAGGTGCCCATCAGAAGAAGTATAGTGATAGTGAGTAATGATTAAAGAGGAACTAGAGGTGAGAACAGAAAGTGAACTTCTGATTAATTTTGAAAGGGATTGTAAATTCAGTTCAAATCACCTTATTTTCACTGCTTTAATTATATGTGAAAGGTTCTTCAGTCGGGATCTCTCAAGTAGTATGTCCTACTGAGTACCTGGAGCCCTGCCATAGCCAGCCAGGGAGAGCTGTCAGTGAGACATGAGAACAAAAGTCAAGTGCATTTTCATATACATGTACATTTTCGATGACTAGGCAACACAGCATAGAACTTAATGATGCAGGCTCTGGAGCTACACTGCCTGGACTTGAATTCTGGCTCTTTCAATTACTTGCTTTAGGACCTTAAGCAAATTACTAATTTCTCTTTGTTCATCTTCATCTATAGAACCAGAATAATTATAACATTGCCTTCCTCATGAGATTGATATGAAGATCAAGTTAGTTAATTCATGTAAAGTGATTAAGGCAATGCTTTGTGCAGAGTAAGGACTCAATAATTGTTTATATCATTATCATAATCATTATGCAAAAATCACAAATGACCAATTGTCCATTTGGCCATTTTTTTTTCTTACAGAGGTGTGCAGGAGAAATGAATGCACACAGACAGCTCAGTATTACAGATAAATGTGCTACAAAGAAACTTCACTAATTTTAAATTATGGCTATTATTATTCATTTTAATCAAAATTGTGTGAGCACATTTCTAAATTACAGTCAATGAAAAAGAGGTAATGCATTGTCTCAATCTGTATATTGCCTGTAACTTTTTAAGCACCAAAGATAAACTCTACCCAACTCACAATTATAGCAAGGGCTGAACTCCTCTGTTTTAGTATCAAGTGTCCTGACTGGGTAATTGGTAGAATTAAGTTCTTATTCTGGCTTATCCCCGACTAGAGTATCCTGTGTCTTTATTTATCCATCTGTATTAGGAAGACAAAACAAATACACTAGAAGACAAAGGTTTAGTACAGAAAAGAAGTGCTGAGCCTTAGACTGAGGGCAACAAGTAACTCTGGTAGTCAATTTTATGGCTGTGATACTAACAAGAGACAAAACTTGATTTTGAAAACAACCTGAAAGGCTCAGGCAATTACAACTGCCTCCTACCTACCATCCAGAGATACTGGATTAATAAATCAGAAAACATCCATGAAGACCTTTCTGCAAGCCCTGATATAAAAATGTGTGTTCTTCATGTCTCAATAATAATAATAAAAAGAAATAACAGTTCTTACATGTTTACTGTATGTAAGGCACTGCACCAAGTCTTTGGGGCCAGAGATGATATCTTTTGTGTCTTTCATCTTATTTTCAGCACTTGACACAGTATGTATGTTTAAAATATTTATTGGCTGGCTTGAAATTCCCCAAAAGTAGGGAATAGGTTTGTAAATAATTGTGCTTTGAAGCAGTATTTTTCAAACTTCAAACCTTGATCCATCAGTAGCTTATGAAATTAATACAATAAGCTAAGACTAGAATTAAAATATAAATAGAATAGAAAACATCAGCATATAGGGCAAGCATTGAATCAAAGTGTGGAAATTAATTTCATATACACACATATGAATGTGCATACTGAGTCATGATTTTTAAAAATGTATTTTTTACCAAGCTGCAGTTAATATTTTCTAAAAAGTGCTGTAGTGTCTTTGAAAGCACTGTTTTAAAGGAAAATATAAAATATGATTTAAATACATTTCTTCACAAATACAATGTTTATCAGAGTATTTTTACAGTTTTTTTTTTCAAATGACTCACCCCTTTACTTCTTAAAGGGAAGAATGGCCAGACTGAGCTCCATGCATTTTCTCCTTTTCCCTCTTGCAGCCCCTTTATATCATAAAGTTGCCCCACTGTTCCCCTAACATTAGGATGTTGGCTTTGAGATGTTTTTCTCAACAGTGCTGTTCAATATTCACTAACTCTTCTGCCTTTCTTTTTCTATAACTAAAACACAGCATTTAGCACAGAGCCTGACACAGTGTAGGTATCTGTAAGAAATACTTGTTGAATTAAAGGTTGATAAGGTGGCTGCCTAGATTATGGTGTGTAACAGAGCAATGCTAAGAGGCCTATTCAGGAATAAAAAGAGTGACTTTGGCCTCAGATGTGCAGTGCATTCACTAATGGGTAACTGTCAGATTCAATGTTCTTTCTAGACTCAATGACTAGCAGGAGAAAAATCTAATCCACTCCAAAAGCAACTCATTCAAAGATGGGAGACACACCACCACCCTCAGACCAAGACACAGAGAGATCCATCTCCAGGATTACTATATATCAGGAAATGTTATGTTCAGGAATAAAAAAGCACATGGGCATTCAACAGATCTCAAATCATAACCACTATAAGCATCAGTTTCCTAGTCTATAAAAGAATGGCAGCTAAGTTTGATAAATCCTTCCTATTCTTGCTTGAACTTCCTAATAAGTTCTAGAAGCGACTGCAAAACTATTTCCTCCTGGTCTTCTGCATTGACTTTGAAGGATGCAATGCTATCTAGAATGTTCAGAAACTGGGGAGCACCTCTGGGACATGCAGGCCCATGGTGTGAATCAGCTACCTCCAGTTAGTGCACTCTAGCCACCCAAAATGACAGGCCCTCTGTCTGTACTACTGCAAGGTGCCACAGATCAGCTATCCAGAGGAGTCTAAGTCAGAAGAGCAAAGAAGAGGAGATGTCTGTGAAATGATGGGTCTTTGGCAAAATAAGCTTCTGAGACATGATCCCCTAGAAACACTCTAGCCCCCGCACCAGGATATGATAATGGTGACTGCCATTCATTGGGCACCAACCAAGTTCCAGGTCCTTAATCTATAGTACCTCTCTTCGTTCTTATGGCAACCCACAAAGGAGGTATTATAATCCCCTTTTCACTGATGAGGAAGTAGAGCCATGGAGAGGGGGAGTGGCTTGCCCAAGCTTGCAGTGCTTGTGAATGTAGGCAAGACTCACATCAGGCTGCATAACTTTAGAGCCCTAGCCCTTCGCACTACACTATGCAGAATGAGGCTTTCTCATAACTCCTGCTGACTTCTTCCTTTATATCTTGCTTCGTAAAATTCATGGCTATGAACTGACAAGGATAATTCCAGAGCATAAGCCTTGCAGTGCAATATAGACTACCTGATAAACAGAGGCCATGGAATCACTGCATTAATCCAAAACATAGAACATCCTTTGCAGAAAGGAGCCCTCGTGACAGGGACTTTACAACCCAGGCTTCCTCTGGGAAAATCTTTCTGCAAAAGCAGAGCACCTAAAGGAGCCTTGCCTTAGCCAAGGAAAAAATCACAGGCATAATCTAAAATGCATACTGGCCTTCAGGAAGGAAAATGTTTAAATTGTAAACAAACCCCCAAGTAAACAAGCAAAAACACCACAGTTTGATCCTATGGTGAGAGATGCTAAAAGGAAATAAAATGTAAAAGATTTTATTGGGGGGAGGAGCTAAAAGTGAAATTGTGACAAGACATTCTTCAGTGATCCCAAAATAAGGAAAAAAAGGAAGGCAATTTAACATAAATATAACATAAAACTAAATGCAATGTGATATCCTGGGTTAGATCCTGGACTGGATAAAAACATTAGTGGAAAATCTTGTGAAATTGAATGAAGTCTATAGTTTAGTTAAAGCACTATGTCAATGTTAATTTCTTAATTTTTATAAATGTATCATGGTTGTATAAAATGTTAGAATTAGGGGAAGCTGGATGAAGGGTATATGGGAACTTCTATCCTGTTTTGCATCTGTTCTGTAAATCTAAATTGACTTCAAACTTTTTAAAATAAAACTTTTAAAAAATTGCTGCACAGTTCACTCTCAGATGATCTCTGATTTTAAAGGAAAATGTGAAGACAACAGGCGCAGATAATTAAGAAGTGCAACATGGACCAGCAGAAGTCACGGTCGTCCACAGCCAGGCCCCAGGCCCCTGCCTCCACCCCCAGGTCAAAACAGCTGATGAAATCATGGACTACATCCATAGAATATGGTATCCATGACAAAGAATAATAATGACACTGTGCTAGTTCAGACCACATTTGGAAAATCTTGGTGGTACTGTTTAAAGAGATTGTAGTATTTTCACAGAGAGCAAAAAAGTCTCTTGTAAGAGCCAGTTGGAATAATGAGGAAGAAATAGAAAGAAAAGTAGAAGAATTAGAAAGTCTCTTAGATCTTAGGGAAGATTTCTGTCTTCAACTTCAAGGGCTACCACATGTAGGGAAGACTGACTTAGTTTATGAGTTCCTGAAAGTACAGCCAAGACCAAGGTTTGAGGTTACACATGGAGACAGACATTGGGGCTCAATACATTAATTCTGACAATTTATACTCAGGATGTGAAGCCAAGAGCTCCTGTGATATGAAATATATACTTGGTCTTTGTCCAGTGTCCTGGCAAAAAGCTCCTAAAGCTTTTGGAATCTGAGTGATGAGTATTTTTTGTATGCTAAAGAGATGATGGATGGCTGGGGGCCTCTAGATAGCTTCAGGATGGGTTCTGGTCCCTGATTAGAGGGTTAGGACTTTGAGCCCCACACCCCAACCTCTGGAAGGGAGAGGGGGATGGAGAGGGGATGAAGGTTGAGTTGATTGCCGATGGCCAATGATGTAATTAATCATGACTATGTAATGAAGCCTTTATAAAAACCCAAAAGGATGGGAATTCATGGAGCTTCTAGATAGCTGAACACACAGAAGTTTCTGAAAAATGGCACGCTCAAAGAGCATTGAAACTCCATGCTCATACCTTGTTCTATGTATCTTCATCTGGCTGTTCATTTGTATCCTCTAAAATATCTTTGTAATAAATGGGTAAATGTAAGAGTTTCCCTGAGTTCTGTGAGCTGCTGTAGCAAATTAATTTAACCTGGAAAGGGGTCATGGGAACCCCGATATATAGCCAATCAGTCAGAACTATTAGTGACGATCTATCACTTGTGATTGGAATCTGAAGGCAGGAGAGGCAATATTGTAGGACTGAGCCCTTAACCTGTGGAATCTGATACTATCTCCAGGCAGATCATGTCAGAATTGAATTGAGTTAGAGGACATCAGCTGGTGTTCGGTGGAGAATTGCTTGTGTTTGGGGGAAAAAAACCCATATATCTGGTGTCAGAAGTGTTGTGTTGAGTGGAGAGTAGAGAGCAGGAAATGCACTTTGGGTATTTCCCCCTATATCTCTGTAGCTCCCTGTGGCTGAAGATATTCACTCGTGGGCTGGATAAGCATCTGATGAAGTTTGAGCTAGTTAACATCCAATGCCTACCAATTGCAAGAGCCTGAGATTCGCTGGTGCAGGAGAAGAGCACAGGCATGAATTTGCGGGGTCTGTCCTGGTGACCCTGGGCATCCAAGTTGCCCACTGAGCCCCAAAGAAAATTGTCTGACTTTGGCTACAAATTCCATTTATCTGCTTGAAAGGATACTTCAAGGCCACTGACAAAGAAGGGACCAGGACAAAAAAGGCTGGATCACACCAGAAAAAAGTATCCAACAGCTGAAGATGTCTTGAGTTCAGTGTCCCGTGTATCTGTGAACACGTCTAACACTTCTGTGTAAGTCAGATAAGTCATTATCATAAAACCATAGATTCTAGCATCCTACATTTAAGCAGCCCCAGAGGTCATTGATGCAGGTTGATACCGTCTTCCACCAACTGCAATTAAGATGTTAAGAGGCAAGCAATTTCACTTCCCATAAAGGCGGTCCAGTGGGCACCCTTGTCAGACACAGTTCTACCCTATATTGAACCAAAATCTCTCATTTCACCCCTAGTACATAGGTCTGCAACCTTGGGTGTGACTCTCATATATCCCTTAGCCTTATTTTTACAAAGCTAAATATACCTAGTTTCTTTAGTTATTTATCATTTAACAAACTAATCACTCTCCTGAAGACTCTCTCTAATTAGCCAGTGACCTCCTAAAATGTACCATTTAAAATTAGCCCAAATATCTAAATGTGCTCTGTCCGACCAATGTAAAAAAGAAAAACTACAATTACTTGTTAGGGACACTCTAGTTCTACTAATGCAGCATATATCCTTTTGGCTCCTATGGACTTTATCATCAACTGGAACTCCACGTGGAATCCCATCAAAACAGCCTCCATTTCATACAATTACACTTGAATTTTGGAAACTGCTGGTTAGATTTCATCTCGCCAGCTTTGTGCTGTTCCGTTAGCTTGTCAAAATCTTTTTGAACATTGTGAGTTTCAGCTGCCACACCAGCATTCCC
The DNA here is from genome assembly GCF_000696425.1 of Galeopterus variegatus. Taxonomy (NCBI): domain Eukaryota; kingdom Metazoa; phylum Chordata; class Mammalia; order Dermoptera; family Cynocephalidae; genus Galeopterus; species Galeopterus variegatus. The sequence goes on along the minus strand of NW_007729512.1, from coordinate 65,665 downwards.
TGCCAGGTTTGTGTCATCCACAAATTGAATAAACCTGCCTTCTGTGTCATTGATAAAAATGTTAAAGATGACAAGTCAGTCAATCATTCACTCAACAAATATTTATTGAGCACCTACATTATATAAGGCACTCAGGATAGAAACCAGAAGAGAAATTGTATCTGTACTGAAACAAACTCTAAAATTGTTTGCTTTCTGTAAACCCCTAAGAAGAGGTGGACTTCTTTCCTCAAAGATTTAATTCAACTCATTAGGTACTATTGATCACTTACTTTTCTCTTGGCACTATGCTAAGCTTTGTGAAGGGAACATAGGAATTAAAGCTACAACTCTGTTCTCTAGAAGTTTGTCCTCTCAATAGTGAAGCAGGCTTTGGCACAAAAAAGCATTTTATGATCCAAGACACATAGCACTTATACAATTGACAAAATGAGTGGTACAGACAAGATACTTGATTTTGGTTGAGACTTTGATGTCACTTTATTTAAAACTACCTAAATAATGATAGATTTTTAGGGTTGAAAGGCACAACAGAGGTTTTGTCCTCTAGAGCCACCCTGCCAGTACTAGTTTAACAAATGGAAGGAGAGGAGCTATCTCTTGAGTAGTTTTACTCTTTGTTAGATCTAATCATTAGAATGCCATTCCAACATTCTCTGCGTTGAGTCAAAAATTGCTTCCCTACACCTTTCTCTCTATAGTATAGGAACTCCATGATTTTGCTGAATGATTAAATGAATGAATTCTAATTCTTCTCTCTAAAGATATTCCTTATTGCCTTTTTTTTCTTCTTTTTGCAGAGCAGTGTGGAAGGGGGCAGGGGGACAATACACTAAAGCCTCATAATGAGTTCGTAGTAAAGAAAAAATCTGTAAACCTCTAATATAGGGGCTAATAGTGATGAAGCCCCACACAACTGTATATCAAGAAAGGCTAGACCACAGCATTTATTTCCATATGCAGAAGAATGGTATGTCCCTCTGGGTATGCGTGTCTCTCTAAGGTCATGCTGGTATTCTGATCACCATAGCACCTAAGCCTTTTGGGAACTTGAAGATTTTGTAATGTCCTGGAGAGGAGGTCTATGTGGGTGGGCACAGCAGGACACCTGAAGGGATATGGCAGGGTAAGCTGACCTTCTTGTGCCAAGTAGAGGCCATTAGAATGTGCCCAATTACTCCAGGAGATAGTCAATATGTCAGTGTCAGTGTTCCTGACAAGGAGAAATTTGCCTCAAATTAAAACAAATCCAGGAAAACGTAAGACCAACAAGCCCAGCAGGAGTTGGGATTGTCCCGGTATCAGTTTACTTAAGCTGCAAGCAGAGTCAGGCAAGAACTAAGTGGGAGGGAAAGGAAGCAAAACACAAGGGCTATGAAGATGTTGACTAAAACCAGCAGATGTTAAGCACCAGCCTTTATTGAACACTAGGATCTTTATATGCATGATTTCTTTTATTCCTCAACAATAAACCTGTTAGATAGGCACGATTATCACCATTTCACAGGTGTAAAAATCAAGGCTTTGAGAGGTTCAGAAACTTGCCCGGAATCACACAGATACAGTGTTGCAGCCAGGATAAGGCACCCCATCTGTCTGTCTCCAAAGCTGTTGAGCTTAATCAGCAGGCCATGGTGCTTTTGTTTCATGTGTTTATTCACTCTTTAACAGAGAGGGTATCGAGCACCCTCAATGTGGCAGGACTGTGCTAAGCACTGGGGACGCAGTGGTAAATAAGACACACACTGTCCCTCATGGAGCTTAGCACTCTGAGAGGAATGAGAAACAACCAAACAAGCAACCACGATCAAGTGGGATCACTGTCGCAGGAGAAATTAAGGTTAAACTCACCCAGCACCAGGAATAAGAGGCTTCCCCAATGAAGTAGCATTTAGAGGGAAACCTAGTGGATGTGCTAAAGAGACAAGAGAGGGAGAGAGGCAGAGAGGAAACAGGCCTTTCAGGTCTGGAAGTGGGTGGGAGACACTGATGGCTGCTGGAATCCAGTAAGGCTGGAGGGGACCACAGGCTCCCAAAGAGATGAAAGAGATGGGCAGAATGAGCTTCCAGAGGGCCTGGGAAGTTGTGTCAAGGGGTCTGGAATTGGACTGGAATTGGGCAATGGCAAGAACTAGGAAGTCACATGGATATCACCTCACTGGATCTCACAGAGTCTTGGGGATATGACACACTCTACACTGTGGGGAATAACACTCTGGAAAGGCATTCCATACTAAATTTAGACAGCTTTGATTTCATATAATTTCTCTGGCCTTGTGAAATCTGCTCTGTAAAATTGCTGAACTTCTTTTGTCTCCCCTCTTGCCCTTCCCCTCAAGGTGGAAATAAGGTAGGTGATGAGGAGGAAGAACAAATATATTCTGGTTCCTTTCTTTATGTGACCCACCAAGCTTTGGATGGATTCTATCTTTCCCATTTGACAGACAAGGAAACAGAGGCTTAGAGCAGTTCATATTGTGGTAGACTGAATTGCTGGTTCCAATTCATCATTTCCTTTAACAGTATTATGCATCTACACATAACATGTAATGATGTATGTAAGTCTGGCAGAGCTTTGTGCTGCACAGAGTATATTTCCCCTCACCACAACTTTGGGTTTCATCCTGTAATTTGGCCAATGAAAGATTAGCAGATACAATGTGGGCAGAGGCTCGACATGTGCTTGTGTGGTTAGGCATGCCTTCTTGTACTTTTGCGACTGCCAGGAGATCCTGCCCTGTAGCTGCTGCTCCTCAAACCTAGACCCTGAAATGAATCACACAGAGCAGGCCAGACCCTGGTCTTGAACCTGAAGCTAAGCTCAGCTGAGATCAGCAGACACCAGCTGACTTGAAGACTGAATGGTCACTCCAGTTTACCCAGTGACTTGTGAATGTGTAAGTAAGTATCCACAGTTGCATGCCATGGAATTGGGGAGTAATTTGTTACACAGCATCATTATGGCAATAGCTGATCACTCTGAGCTTACTAAGAAAGTTTCTGGAATACACAGAACTGCCTTGCCATGGAGACAGGCTGCCCTGGAGGCTGGCCTTCCAGGGAGGAAGCAGTGCAGATGGCCACCCCACTTCACTCTACCCACCCCAACGCAGCACTGCCCACCACATGGCACTCACCTGAGTCTGAGGCTGCTGGGCTCACCAGGCTGAGCAGCTCCCTCTCCTTCTCATAGTCCCCTTTGCAGAGCAGCTGCCCTTCCTTCAAGACAAACTCATCACCTTTCTGAAGCTGTCGCTCACAGACACAGCAGCAGAAGCAGCTCAGATGGTATACGCTCTTCTGGGCTCGCATTACAAACTCGTTGGGTGCGATGGCCTCAAAGCAGCCCCCACATTTGACAGCAAACAGCCTGGCAGCAGGGGAGAAAGGGAGGATATGCACAGTGAGTTAAGGCCTGGCATGGGCCCCTAAACTCAACAGCAAAAGGAGCCAAGAACTGGGAAGAGGATGCTTGGAATGGAATTTACTTTAAATTGGGTTATTTATTCCCTGAGGAGGTTGAACTAAAGCATTCAGTTGAGTTACTCTCTCAAAGGCTTAAGCAAAGAATGGTTGAGAGACACTAGAAGAAGAGCGTCTGAGCGAATGCCTGGGATGTACTTAGTGTGGTCCATGACACAGTATTCCCAAAGGCTGGCCTATAGACTGGTGCCAAGACGGCTGCCCAGAATCTTGGAGGGAGCTTAATACTTAAATCAACAATAACAGTAACAAAAATGTCCAGGCCCACTCCCATCAACCAACAGGTAAAAGGGTGTGGCCCCAGAATGTGAATTTTTAACAAGTTTCCCGAATGTGTAAGCTCCTAGATGTGTAGTCTAGTTTTTGAAAGATAAACTACACCCCTACTTCCCAGCCTGACATTCAGTGGATTCAGCCTATCCCTCAGGACTTTACTCTTCTTTCATTTCTTTTATTTTCAACAAAACACTTAGAGAATGTTTATGTGAGTATAAGTTAGCCAAAAGCAGTAAGTGCTAGTGATGTGAAGGTGAATAGAAGAAAATCCCTTCCAGAAATAAATTCAGGCTAATGGGAGAGACAGACATATACAAATAATTAAAGTGAGTAGAGAGGGGAAAACAACTAACTCACGGTGGGTAACTGGGGGGATTTTATTATGTACTCAGTAAATCTCAATCAAACAGAAGGTAGGAAGAAAGGAAGGGAGGCTGGCATGGGGAGGGGGGGGGCGGGGATTCCCAGCAGAGGGAACAGCACATGTGAAGTCCTGAAGTTGTGAGTGTGCACGGTGTGCTCAGGCCATGGGGTGTACAACACCAGGTGCGAGGCAGGGCCTCAGGAGGGGTGGCAGGTGAGGTAAGTCATGATCGGATCCTACAATAAGGTGCCGTATGTCATCTGACAAGCAATAAGGGGTCACTGAACAATGTTTTAAGATGATAAAACATATTTTGGAAAAGGGACTCATAGCAGTATGAAAGGTGGGATGGAAATGGAGGTAAAGAGATGAGTGAGCAGCTGAGAAGGGACCAGGGCCAGCACTCAGGCAGCAGCAGGGAAGACAAGAGAGGGCGCAGAACCCACAGCTGGGAGATAGGGAAGCGTGGCGGCTTCCCCCTGGCTCCTGGTGTCAGAGCTGGCAGGTGACAATGATGATGATGCCCCTCATTTCCTACCTCGGAGCTGTTCATGCCATTCCACCCTCCTGGAAAGCCCTTCCTTCTTTGTTTAATCTCTCTGAATCCAAACCACCCTCCAGGACACAGCAGCTCCCTCTTTCTCATTGAATCCTGCCCTGATCTCCTTGCCCCGGCCTGAAGCCTTTGAGTGCAGGTACCACAAACTGTCTGTGCTGGTCATTCACAGTGTTCTGGAGAAGTCTCGGGACTATAACACAAGAAGCAGTGGGACCTGGAGGCCTGGGTGCTGCTGCCAGTTCCACAGGTAACTGTTTCACTCCAGGCACCTCCTTTCCTCTGGCTGTTGTTAAAGACATTTAGGCCAGACCATCTCTTCCACTTCCAAAAGTTTTATCATCATTGCTGACTCAAAATATCATTTTAATCTTGCTTTATTATTTAACTTTTCCCATGTTTATAACTTATCTTGTCAACAGTTCGTATTTCAAAAACAAGGCCTATGGGATACTCACATACTCCACAGCCTCTTGTACATGGGGGAACTCAACAAAAGCTGATTTGATTTGACCCATGGATCTCATTTGTTCACTTTTTTTCTAAAATAACATGTGTAAAGAGCCTAGTGCAGGACCTAACACATAATAAGCACCCAATAAAGGTGTCTCTTCTCTTGTCACCCTAGATTAATAACAGTTCGTGGCAGCCTATGAAAGCCCTAACATTTACATCTGATCTCTCTGTTTTTTTTGGTCTTTTTCAAATTGCCTGATGATACCATTCTTGTGTTTCTCAAAGCTTTGTCATAAGCACAGAGACAATATACCCTAAAAGTATCTCTGGGATTCATTCATCATAGCAGTCATTTCACTATTTCCAAAATAAAGAATCGTTTTCTTTTTTAAAGCAGCAGCACACTGGGGAGAAAAAACTCTCTCGAAAACACTCTCTGTTTGTCTCCACATACCAGAGGAGTCAATAGATGTACGAAGGTCAGATGGTGTAAGGGAGAGAATGGAAAGAAGGGATAGAAAGACCAGAGTAAGCACATAAAACTCCACGCTACTCCCTCTTCCCAAAGACAGACACAAGCTGACTCCGAGTATATCCAGGGAGCTGATGCCAGTTTGCTCTGCTCATGAGCTCCACCTCGGCGGGAGCTAAGAAAACATGAATAAGTGAAGAGCATTTTCCTATAGACAGGCCAACTACCACGATGGCCTAAGTGTGGACAATCTCATCTAAAAAGTTCATTCACACATTCATTCAATTATTTACTCTTTTCGTTCAATCTTTCATTTATTCAGAAGCATTCACTGTGAGTCCTACAATACACCATACACTCTGTCTTAACAGGGAGGTGAGGCAAAAAAAAAAAAAAAAAAAAAAAAAAAAAAAAAAAAACACCACCCCGATAGTATTCAGGTACATAAACAAGGATATATCGAGTGTTATGTGTCAGGCACTGTAGACACAGGAGGATACAAGACAAATCCTCAACCCCATGGAGCTCACGTGCTTGTAGGAGAGACAGTAAATAAACAAATAAATGAACGGATAGATAATATCTGCTATAGGTATTTACTTAGGAAACAGAATATAAGAACAGTACAAAGCAATGTCCTATGAATACAAAATAGAATGACATAAAGCTGTAATACATTTCATTATAATATTTAATCACTTCCCAGCTCTAAAATTCTACTAGTTTATGACTCTAAGTCAATACATGTGCACAGTGTGTTTACCTTGGAAGCTTTCTGGAGGAAGGGAAGAGTTTTGAGGGTGGAGTAAAGAGGAAGTGAAGGACGAATTCCCTAGGAGGAATTACACACAGATTGGCACAAGAAAGAGGGAGGCCATGCAAACTCTGGGAGTGACGGAAGCCAAGGCTTGGAGAAGAGAATGAAGCTGCCTCCCATGAATTCACTAGGGAACAGCCTCCCAGGACAGGGCCAGTCTGCGCGAGGGGAAATGCACATGCTATCTTACTTTCAACACAGGTCTTGAGACACCACACCAGTCCTCCCTGCCCTTGGCCATCAGGAGCAACCCCAGAAACACCCATCTTGATATGCTTCCCTCTGCTTCTCAACTTCAGAAAGAGAAATGAAGTTGGAGGACAGTCCAAGGGGCTGATGTCATTCTTTCACCACTAACATGGTAGGACCCCCAAAACAGAACTCCTGGTACCAGCAGCCCTTTCCTGTCCTCTCCCTTCCTCCTACTGCCCCGTGTGGTTTTTCTCTCTATGCCTGAACCTCTGGGCACACCAGCCCTCGAATATTTGCCTTTACTCCCTCCCCCATGCTGGACACTGTGCACCAGGCAGAAAATCTATCCAGTTCATCCCTGGGCCCTAAGTCCCTAGTCACTGTTTGCCAACCTGAGCAAACTAATCAACACTTTTCCAGGAGCCAGTCAAAGGCCCTTTGTCCCCAAGCCCTCCTTTTCTTCCCCTTCCCTTGGAATGAGCTGTTAAACAGACTCCAGGCAAACGCTCCCAGGGAGTCAACAAGCACTTGAGAATCTGCAGCAGCAGGTGGTAGCATCTGTGCTTGTCTAACTTCTAGCCTGTTAATCTCCTCCTCTTTTTCTTCCCATCTTAATCTCATCCCCCACTCCAAAAATTTCCCCCAAGTTGGAGAAGGGAGGGTTGGAGTGAGCTCAACAAAGAAAGCCCACCATGTTGACTCAGGAGCGGCTGGAGGAAGTGGCAGGAGGTCTGGACTCAAATCCTGAAATGGCCATGGTCACTGGAAATTACATACCAGAAGAGGGGGCAGTCCTGTTTATCTCTATTCTTTCTATCAGCTCTCCCCTTCTGGGTCCAAGCCAGGTCAACCTCACCTTACTACCTTGGCTCTTGTTACCTCACTAACCCCAGAGCAATTCAAGGAGAAAAGGCACATGCAGTCTGCCACCTGTGTGTCAGATGTGTACACAGCTGTCTGGGTACCACTGTGGACCCAGCTGCCGACTGCACACCTCCCACAAGTTGTTTTCTCTAAGGCTCAGAAAAGCAGAGAAAAGGATTTGTTAAAAAGTCCAGGTCATAATTAAAATACAGCCTTTCTCTTCCTGATGCTCTGGATGGCGTCCCCTGTGGGTATATCCCCCTCTGAATGCTAATGAGATGTCACTCTGGGTTCAGAGCCTGGCAGACTGGCTGTGCCCTGGAAAGCTGGGCAAGGTTTCCAGAAATGTCCAGCTCACGTAGGCATACATAACAACGCTCAACTTTTCTCACTGTTATAAATTCTCCTGCCCCTGAAAGCTCATTGAATAATGGCTTATCTTCTCTTTGCATCTAATTCCCTCACCTGTGAAATGGGAATAGTGGAATCTGCCTCATGAAAAAGCATCCGTGCAGTACCTGGCCCAGGGACTAAGCATTCAGCTAGAGCTGGCCTTCTACGGATTGCCCTCTGTGGCCGAGGTGCTGGAAACACTATGATAAATAAGGCCACCTCTGTCATTAAAGAGCAGCAGGCTCTAAACCAATGACCGCAGTAGGATGTGTTTGGGATAAGCAGAGAGAAATAGCTGGGAATGGCACAAAGGAGAGGCCCACCCACCTGGCTTAGGCTAGAAGGTCACAGAACCTCAAAGTCTTTTCCTTTCTCTTTCCCTTCCTCTCTCAGCACCTACCTCCTCTTCTCCTCTCTTTCCCACTCACTCTGCTTGGCAGGGAAGTAGAGGCCACCGCAAATTCCATTCAATGCCTTGCTTAAGTCTCTTCTTGTACAGCCACAAATTATAAGATGCACAACTAAGTTTTGGTGAGAGAGCCTGGATTCACAGGCTCTGCCACTTCCAAGTGGTGTGACTTGGGGCACATCGTGTCATCTCTTGCAGCCACGGTTTGCTCAGATGTAAAAGACAATACCAATGCCTACATTCCTGGGTTGGAGATGATTACATGAGAACATACAGGTAGTACTTTGTGACCTATGAGGTGTAACACAATTTTTAGTCATTTTTATTTTTCCTGCCTCTGTTTTTTGACTCTTGTGGGTTTTTCTTTTTTGCCCCAAAATTGGTCCTTGGTGCTTAAGGGTTTCCTGAGCCCCATGGCTCAGAACACTTCCTGCTCAGCAGTGTGAGCTCTTCTTCCAACTCCTCCCAGCTTCAACATGAGCGTGACTTCATCCAGAGAATGCAGCACTGACCCAGGAGATGAACCTACAAGATGCATTGTTCATGGTGCTGCAGGCAGAGGATGCTCCGTAGAACAAGTCGTGGGTCCCTCATCCCTCTCCCCAGCATGAGCTGAGATCATCCAAGTGAAGTGGTAGTGCCTGTAGCTGACTCCGAGCTGCCCTGCCCTATGCCAGGTGCCATGGGGAAAAGTGAAGAGGAAAAGGTGACCTGACTCAAGGAAAGAGCACAGGATTTGCAGTGAGAAGACCTGAGCTTGAGGATTCTGGCTTGATTGTGGGGCCTCAGAAAAGCCACTGCATTTTCTGGGCTACAATTGTCTTGTCTTCGTTTTTCTTTTTCATGGAAAGATGCTACCTTATATCAGTGCTGTCAAGATCTTAGAGGCTGGGGAGGAGGTATGCTTCTATTCCCTATGTCTCTTCACCCCACACTTTCAACGAGAGAAGCTCACTCTGCCTGAACCTAAGTCCGGGTCTCCAGGTAGTGTTTCAGCATGACACTGCCTTGCTATGGTAATTCTTCAAACAAAATCTTTTCCAGAATCATATCACTCAAACATATATAAATATAAAACAGCTAAGGATGAAAGAGGTGATAGATAGAGATACACACACACACAACCCCCTGCCAAGACTGACCATATGTATAAATTGCTAGAAAAGATATTATTGGAAGAAAGCATTTTGCTCCTAAAGCATATTTGAAACCCACTAGACTGGATAATTTTTTAATTTACTCCCATCTTTACATTTCATGGTTTTTTTTACAGGGTTGGGAACCCTCCTCTGTAAATAAGGAGACAAGAACATTTCAAAAGCAGTTGTGAAGGCTCGACTCCTGAGAAACTACCAGGGAGCAAGCCTAAGGCAATAACCAGAGAGGCGCAGAACTTCAGGAAGCAACAATACTGCCCTGTATTGCAGGAATTACAGTAGCAAGATGAGGACGTGCCAAGATACCATATGGACACCTGGATTTGGGTGCCTGTCGTGTGACATTAGAAAAATCACTCCATCATTCTGAATGTTGGAGTCCTCATTGTTAGAGTATATTTCATCCCCCAAAATTGTATTACTACAGAGGAAAAGAAGACTGCGGAGGACAGGGAAAAAGGAATTAATCTTTATTGAGTACCCACCCAATGCCAGGAACTGTGGTATTTCTTTCATTCATTAGCTCACTAAATTCGTGGAGTAGGAGTAAATAGAAGTATTTTATGAACTCAAGAGAGAATCTCACCATGTTTCAGCTCTGCTTGGCTCATGACGTCTCACCTCCACAGGAGAGATACTCTGGGATGGCTGACTCATATAGGTCCTGTTTCCATTTCTCTCTCATATCCTCTCTAGCACTATCTTCTTAGGAGAAACAAGCAGAAAGGCCATGCAGGTAAGATGGCAGTCTCAGCTCATGAGAGGGTTTGGGGCAGGCCCATGGCTTCATAGGAGGTCCTGAGACTCTGCTGCCCGCACATAGGTAGGCGAAAGGCAGGAGTTAAAAAACAAATTGATTCCTTTGGGCTGCTCAGCTCATGGACCCCAAAGTAGTACTGGAAGTGATCCTTGAAAGAGGTCTATCCACCATGGATTTGGGTTAGGAACAAATAGTACGTGGGGGACCGTCTCCGGCCCAATACCACCATGCAAGAGTCTACTCTGACTCCAAAAAGATTGGGAAACAAGGCAATTCTTGCTGAAACCCCATTCACTGCATAACATGGTAGGTCACTGTTTTCAAGAAATAGGGAGAAATGTAGGCCAGTGGGGATGGGGTTGAACCAGGAAGACCCACGGAAGGACCTAGACAGAGGCTGAGTTATTGAAATAGTAGCACAAGAAGGCAATATGGTGAGATCAAATAAACTCAGGTCCAAGTCCCTACTCCACCACTTATTAGCTACGTGGTGACCTTGGCTCGGCTATGGAAGCCTCCGTTTACTCACCTATAAGATGGGGATAATAAAAGGACATACCTCATAGAGTAGCAATGAGAATTTACTTAACTAATCCATCAAGATTGCTTAGCATAGTGCTTGGCACATGGTAAATTCTCAATAAAATGGTAACTATTAACAATGATGATGATGATGATGGGGAAAAAAGGGGCTGAATATGAAATATGAGAGAAACTAGTTTTTTAAGAAACATGATGAATCATAATGTCAGAGGCTGGGAAAATGAGGATCACAGAAAGAATCATGGAATGAGAAGGACTGAGGCAAGTAGTCCAGGACCGAGGCCATGAACAATGTGAGAATGTGAGAGGTCAGCTTTCAGTGGTGCTGGCTGTGGGCTTGGGGTTCAGGACTGACAGTATAAAGCCAAGAAGACCTGCCAGCCCTGAGTTCTACCTGCTGTGATGCGCTCGGGACAGGTTTGCTTGCTACCTATCTGTACAGGATTTATCTGGATTTACCCAACTGTGATAGTTAATTTTAGTTGTCAACTTGACAGGGTTAAGAGACACCCAGATAGCTGGTAAAGCATTATTTCTAAGTATGTCTGTGAGGGTGTTTCTGGGTGAGATTGCCATTTCAATCAGTGGACTAAGGCAGATCCACCCTCATGCAACATGGGTGGGCACCATCCAATCAGTTGAGGGCCCAGAAAGAACAAAAAGACAGAGGAAAGGCAAATTTGTTCTCCTTTCTTCTCCGCCTTTGGACATCAGAAGTCCAGGTTTTCCAGGCTTTGGATGCCAGGACTTGTACCAGTGGACCCTCAGGTTCTCAGGCCCTTGGCTTTAGACTGAGAATTATACGATTGGCTTCTCTGGTTCTTCAGCTCACAGATAGCATATCATGGGACCTCTCAGCCTTCATAATCACATGAGCCAATTCCCATAATAAGTCTCCTCTCTTATGTCTATGTCTATGTCTATCTGTCTATGTCTATGTCTCTATGTCTATGTCTATGTCTATATGTCTATATGTCTATGTCTATGTCCATGTCTGAATATGTCTATGTATGTCTCTGTCTATGTCTATGTCTGAATATGTCTATGTATGTCTATGTCTATGTCTATGTCTGAATATGTCTATGTATGTCTATGTCTATGTCTATGTCTATGTCTATGTATGTCTATGTCTATGTCTATGTATGTCTATGTCTATGTCTATGTCTATGTCTGAATATGTCTACATGTGTCTGTGTCTGTGTCTGTGTCTGTGTCTGTGTCTATGTCTAGTCTATAGGCTTTGGTTCTGTTTCTCTGGAGAACCCTGACTAATACACCCAACTAATGGTTCTGGCATGGTTGGAAAGATGCCTTCTTCTTCTGTATATCAAAGTTAAAACTAAGAGGCAAACTGAGACTTAATGTTCTTCTCAGTATCAATACACCTGACTTTTTCACCCATGAATTACCACGGCTTTCTGCAAACTAACCATCTCCTACCCCATCTTCCACTAGATGCCTTACCATCCCCCCTCTACCATCTGGTCTGATGACACAACTTCCAATATACAGAAATACTGCAGATTATGGCAGTCTCGTGCAAACTTAGAGCAATCCTAGGGCAAGGGCTTCAAGACCCAGGCGGACTGAGCAAGAATATAAGGGGAGCTTCCGTTACAACACACTAGAAAGTTCTCCAAAAAAGGTGTTCGTTTGGAAAGAACGAAATCTTCGTTAACCTTGACCCAGAGTCCTGCAGACCTTCTCAAAGGGAGCTTCTCACAGCCTCCACACCGTAGACAAACAAGTAGGATGAAGGACAAAATAAACACACGATAAACCCTGGTTCCAATTTGAGCTGATTGTTGTGTACTGGTTTTGCTCCACCAAAATAAAAAATCCGAGCCACTTTCAGCCTTAGACAGTTGGTGCCTTTCACCAAATCTAGTTTTGATCAGGTATATGAACCTTTTGTTTTAGAAAGTAAGAGAGGATCTTGGGCAGTTTATCAACAAGGCAGGAATCTGTGTATCGCTCAGTTTCCACCCTCTCCACCAGGGGGCAGCACAGCAGCATTCATTAAGTGCCATGTTGACTTGGTAACTGAGGTCATCCAGGCAGAGACAGGGATTGGCCATAAGCCAAAACTGTCTGCCGGAAAAATCTGCTGCTGGGAGTCTGGGAGACCATGTGGCTAAACTGAAGGAGAGATGGTGAGAGAAGAGTATTCAAAAGTGTTGGGAACCAAAAGCATGGCTTGTGGCCTTAGAAGTAGTGACACAAGCAACCTTGTCAGCTGGCTCAAGGTCTCTGTCCTTGAGGCTGAGCCAACACCACCACAATAAGCAACTGAGCACGTGGTCCTGGGGCGGTGGGAAAGTCTGCAGGGACAATAGAAGTGGCAGGATCTTCTATAGGAGACAGTCTCAAGACTCTGCAGTGGTGAGAAAATGGAAAACAATAAGTGGCTGGCAGAGCCAGTCAGAGCCTCTGTCTCCCTGCGGCTCCTGGGGCACTGCAAGGAGGACCATACAATGGGATCAACAAGTGAAGAGAGAACTGCTAAGTGTGATGTCTGCACGTCCCAGAGGCTCTGCGAAGCGCTGGCCTCACCAAGAAGAGCAGGGTAACACACATGGGTCTTCAACCTATCACGAATGTTGCTGGCTACGGGCAGTTTTTACCTTGAAATGGCATACTAAGTTCTATTCTTGTCCTCACAAAGCATTAGTTTCAGAGTCAACAAGACAAAGTGAGAAGAGCACGGCTTTTGAAGTCTCATAAAACCTGAATTCAAATCTTGGCTCTACCTTTAAGAATTTGAGCAAGTTACAGACTTTCTTGGAGCCTCAGCTTCTTTACCTATAAAATGAGATCATTGCTATCTTAGGAGATTGTGGAGATTAAATCGGATAATATAGTTGAAGTATCTGACACATACTAGCTGCTGTCAATAAGTAGTAGCTATTAACTCCCTTTATTGAAATCAATTTAACATAACCGCCCATGTAAATATTTGTAGAAGATAATTTGTTTCAAGACAGCCAACTGAGCCAAAAATAGAACTTCATACTATCTCAAGGCTCTGTTCTTTATTATTGTAACAAATTAAATTAAACTTCAACAAGCTTTTCCTAGGTTATTGGAGAAGAGGCCAACAAACAAATACGAAAGGCCAAACCCTTGAGAGGAAACTGAGGGTACATTTCATTCAGGCAACTATGGCTATGGTCTACCCTAACCCAAGGTAAATATTGACGTTAGCCACCAGTATCGACCAATACCACATTCATTGCCTAACACCCAGCATATGTTCAGGAAGTCGGCAGCTTCATGTTTAGCCAACCACAGCCACCAGTTGCTATTTGGTTAATGCTAACATTATCTGGCAAATATTTGGAACAGATCCTTTCCCCCTATCATTTCAGTTCTCAGATGACTGCTTCTGACTGAGGCTGCTGGCCACTGTGTGGACCTGCATAGGGACGTTCACATTCTTGCCTTGCACTCCTAGCTGTGGGACCCCCCCAAGAGATCAGTCAACCTCTTCCCTTGTCTTACAAGTGGAAAGAAACCAAGGCCTAGGAAGGAGCAGCAACCTATGCTAGGCCACAAAGAGAGCTAAGATTATCGAGAGGGCCCACCAGCACCGGAGGCTCAGTCAATGACCAAGAAATAAAAGGACTAACACATGGCTCAACTAGGGATAGAGATGTATCCCTCTAGCCTCTTAACCAGTGCTCTGCAGCTGAATGAGTGGACGGTGACTTTCTCCTACTTGGAGACTTTGTTTTCCTCCCTCTCCTCTTCTTTGCTGAAACCTGGGAGGCTGTCTACGAGTCAGGCCCTGGAGGAAAGACTGTGGTAAAAGTGTGCATTCCAACAAATTGAGCCAAGGTGGCACAACTTATATTAAAGGCTTTCCCTATTGTCACACAGACATGCAAAAATGGCAAGAAATATAAAACAGACATACGGAAAATATATGTTTTCTTTTTAGGAAGTTAAAGGTTTGGTTTCTTTTGAAAATGTCAGTTTTCCTTTCCCTTCATCCTCATTAGCCTCCTGGGACAGTCTTAAACACACCGAACAAACAACAGAGCAGGGTGAATGGGGTATTTTTAGCTGATATTCTGGGCACAGATTCCTATTGTTCCGCAATTTTTGGCTTGGCTGGATGGCACGTGGCCAACACAATGTATATGCTCACAAAGAATGCATGTTTCCTGGGCTCTGTGAGTGTGTGTGGGTGTGTGTGTGTGCAATAATAGGAAGGACAAGGACATTATTGATGATATTTTGATGGGAAAGAGTCTGGGATATCAGCAGGGAGCAACACTGAGCTCTCCGTGGAACCTGTTGGCTCTGGTCACCATCACTTTTCATATTTATTACCATTGTGCTATATGTCCAAAAAAAAAACAAAACAAAAAAAGCCTTATTGTCACAACCCAAGAGCTCCTTATAGAGTCAACTGATATCAACAGCACTACTTTAGGAATTAGATGTATTTGGAAGACCAATGATTATGTTCCTAAATCATCTGGTGCACTGTCCAGCACATGATAATGTTTAAAACATTGCCAGTTGCTACTGTCTGCCGCCTCCTTGCACATAATGCCTGTTCTCAAGGATCACCCCCTCTTCTACTGAAGACAAACAAGAAAAGAAAAACAGCCACTGACAAACTCAGTAAAAATCCCTCACCAGGGCATAAAAGCCACCGAGAGCTGCTGAGGGACTTTCCCTTTCTGTGTGAGGGGTGGAAAATATCTTTGGCTTATTTGAATTTCCAGAATGCTTTTAGTTCAAGGATCTCAAAGCACATGCAATCTTGTATAACATCTCAGCTCTGAAGCAAGTGAGAAGGAGATCAGATTTGATTATCTGATTCTATCACCCTCATCACACAGAGGGCAAAATTGGCATGATGGTGGGGTGTGGCACTTTATTCACACTCCCCAAATCTAGCAGCAGTGGAGCTTGTGTACAGAAGCCCGGGCTGCTGAACCTCCAATGCAACCTCTTTTCTATGAGAGTGCATTGCTTTCCTTTCAAGTTAGACTTCAGGTATCTTGAGAACTCCATAACGGTTTCAGTGAAGTCTCATCCAGTAGAAGTGACACAGTTCTTGTTTCTTGATGTTTTTATTTTTATCCTTCAATTTTTTTTACCCTTTTTATTCTTCAACTCTCTCCCACCTATTAAAAAGCAGGGACTCAAAGTACACTTATGTTTATAGCAGCATTACTCACAACAGCCAAAAATGTAAAAGCAGCTTAAGTGTCCATCAACAGGTGAATAAACAAAATGTGACATATACAAACAATGGAATATTATTCAGCCTTTAAAAGGAAGGAAATTCTGACACATGCTACAACATAATGAAGACATTATGCTGAGTGAAATAAGCCAGTCCCAAAGAACAAATACTGTATGATTCCACTTATATGAGGTACCTAGAGTAGTCAAATTCATAGAGATGAAAGTACAATAGTCATTACCAAGGGCTGGAAGGAGGAGGGAATGGAGAGTTATTGTTTAATGGGTCAGAGTGTCAGCTTGCAACATGAAAAGAGTTCTGGTGGTAATGGTAGCACAACAATGTGAAGGTACTTAATGCCACTGAGCTGTGTTCTTAATAATGGTTGACATGGTAATTTTATGTGTATTTTACCACAATTTTTAAGAAATAAAAAAAGCTTTTAAAGTGGAAGATGTTATGATCATTCATACTCTATCTTCTGTAAGCAAAATCTAGTTGATTGTGCTCCTAGTTGAAAAATCTCACCTGCCCTGCCTCCCTTGCAGCTAGAGTGGCCATGTGAGGTAGTACATGGGATTCTACTGGGTGTGGGTGAGGGAGGGGGAAGTTTTGGAAAAGCTATTGTTCTCTTGATAAAATGAAACAGACTCAGCTGGTGCATATATTTTGCTTTTCACAGTTTTTCTTTTTTCTGATGGGTAGCAAAACAATACTTAGAGATGAAACAACCATCTTGGCACTAAGAGAATAAAACCTACCTGTCAAAGATACAGAACAAGAAGAGAGAAACCTGAATCCTTGAAAACTTTCTTGAGCAGTTGCACCATCCTGGACTTCCTACTTCTTGTCTCCCTTTTAGTTAGAAAAATAAAATCTCTTTAATTAACCCATGATAGTCAAAATTCAGTTAAACAAAGCAAAATGCAATCCTTCTCCAGGCTCTTAGATGCTGACTTGCTAAGGAACTTCAAATTTCCATTCAATGTCTGGCGTGCCCTGCACTCCTATCCAGGGCCAACTCCTCTACTTAGGCACTAGACTTTATCACTCCATGCTTACTCAAAAGCTGTATCAGATATTCTCCTTTTCAAATATGTTTAACATGTATATTTTTTCTTATTTCTCTCTTTGCAGAAAAAGAATACACTTCTCCTGATTCCATTTTCTCCACCAACTACTTCCTTATTTATTTGACAGTCTTCATAAAAAAATTTTTTTTAATTACTTGTTTGCTATCTCCAATTCCTCTCTTTTAAGACTGATACAATCAGGTGTTTGTCCCACACTTTCTAACAAAACTGCCTTGGCAGGTCACTAATGACCTCTATGTTGCTCAGCCCTCATCATACTGAGCCCATCAGCGGGATTTGACATCATCAGTCACTCAATTTCCAGGATCCCTCACTCCTGGTTTTCTTCCTCCCTCACTGGTCCCTCAGTTTGGTCTCCTTTGCTAGTTTCTCATTTCCCTGGCCTTGGAATGTTCAGTCTTCTTCTCTATCTATACTCACTCCCCTTGATAGTCTTATCCAATCTCATTATTTTAAAAAGCACACATATGTTAAGTGATTTTGACAATTCTGTCTTTATCCCAGCTCAGTCTCCTAAATCTAACTTGTATATCATATCCAACTCAATAGCTTCACTTGGATTTCTAATGACAATCTCAAACTTAAAAAAACTAAAACAAAATTCTCAATCTTTTTCCACACACCTCACCCTGGCTCAAATGTACACCAACCACAACCTCCCCCTTTCTATTGATGGATGGCACTTACATCTTTCTTTTTGCTCGGGACTAACATCTCAGAATCCTTCTTGACTCTTCTCTCCCACACACCTCATATCCAATGTGTCAACAAGTGATTTCTGTTCTACCTTCAAAGTTTAACCAGAATCATGTCACTGCTCCCATCGTAGGTCAGGCATCCACCAGCTCTTCCCTGCATTACCTCAACAGCCTCCCCAATGGACTTCCTCTTGTCACCTGCCAAGGTGATTTTCAACACAGCAGCCAGGACAGTCCTACTAAGAACTAAATCAGATCATGTCACTCATCTACTTAAAACTCATTCCCATTTCACAGATGAGAAAATAGAGACTTAGGAAGGTTTAAGTGATTTGCTCAACTTTACACAGCTAGTAATTGAGGATTCCAGGATTCAAATCACGTCTGCCGTTATATCACTGCCTAACCTAGCAGTGAGGGTTGTCCTAATCAAATGGTAGGGAGGTACTTTGCAAATTAAAAGCTCTTTGTGACTACAAAGTAATAATACCACCACCATTATCAACCTAAGCTCCTGATTAAGGTAGAGCTGAATGAATAAGGTTATCAACTTTATTGAAATATTTTACCTAGAATGGAAAGGCCAGAGGTTGCCCTCCACTTCTTGAAAGAAAGCCCAGACGCTGAGATCAGCCACTCAGACTGGGTCTAACCCAGGAGAGCATCAACCTTGGAAGTTGTGCTGAAACAAGAAAGTGGGGACTCGGTGAAAATGGAAAAGCCAGGAGGACTGCTGGCCGGTGTGCAGTAGCAGCCAGCATGCAGCTCACCCCAGTCACAGCACTCGCATGCAAGTCTGTGATATCATCTTCATCTTGGATGCCTTTCATATGGCTCTGCTCCCCATACCCAGCTCTATTCAGAGGATTACAGAACAGGGACAGACACGAGGAGCTAAAGAACCACAAAAATCTCTGTGAAACAGGATTCCTGGTTTGGAATCACAGTGACAAGTTATTTGTACAGACGTGCATACAGGCATGTGCACTCACGCATGTGCACACACACACGCTCTCTTAGATTGGGGATCCAGTTTGATTTCGTAGCATGCTATAGCCAGGAGTTTGTTAAAAAAAAATTTCATAATAATCCCTCCCTGCCATGGAAATAAATAAGGACAAGCTAGGGTGCCCCAAACTAGAGGAATTCTTGAAGAAAGCAGAAACTTTTAGGGATGTCTGCATTCTGCTCAGGGCAGTGAGCTCTCAGAATCTAGGAACTGAGACCAGAGGGAGGCTGCTGATGAAGGAAAAGGATCCCCGAGGTCCAGCACTTCCCTGCTCTTCAGAGAACTTCAGGTTCCCAATTACAATTTTAAGAACAATTAGGAAGTTGAAGACTTGCTCTGCCAAGTCAAAACATAAGGCCAGAGGCTCTTCTTCCTGGTTCCAGGAGAAATGCCTGCCTTTGACATTCAGTGCTGGCAGATTACCTACAACCAGACACAAAGGCAGGGAGCCTTTTCTCTTTTGGCAAAGGAGGCAGCAGAGGAGCTTTTGGGGAGCTCCCTTTCAAAAGGCCTGTAGACACTGCCCAGTCAGCCGAGAAGAAGGGACTTCTCTGGCAAAGGCAACAACTGCTTTGCACTCCGACGTGAGTGCCTCTCCAAGACCTCACATATCTCCACTGTGAAGAAGGGTCTGTTGCACCAGCATCAAGATCCATCCCAACCGTACCAACAGGAGCCACACTAGAAGCAATTCTGGTATTTGTTATTGTCACTGAAACACACTGCTGTCTAGACTATAGCCATGGACTGAATCCCTCCAGGAACAGGTCAGTACCTTACCTCCACGAAGAAAAATATTCCTTCTCCAAACTGCAGTCATGAGATGGGCAGAGAGAGGAAAGACAGACAAATTCTACAACATATCTTCACCAACCAGAAAATAACGTAAAAGTCATTACCAACTAATTTATGGGCATATTTGGGGGAAAAACTATGAATTTCATAGCATCCCTCACAAAGGGACACGAGGATCTTTATAACTAGCAAACATGAAAAAGGAAGTCAGGAAACTCAAATTGCAGATCACTTAAAGAAAGGATTTTATTCATATATATAATAAATATTGACTGGTGCTTACTATTCTAGCTGCTAATATTGAGGCATGGTTCCAGGTGCTAGGAGTGTAACAGTAAACAAGCCGGGCAAAAATCCCTGCCTTGGAGTTCAATTTTAATTGAAAGCAAACAGGCACTAAATAAAATGTCAGATGAGTGCCATGGATAAGAAGGAAGGAATAAAGGATGGTAAGATGTGCCAGGGGTGGGGAGTTAAATTTGTCACTGAACAACTGATGTTTGAGCAAAGATCTGAAGTAGCCGGTAAGGAGTACCTCACCAATACCTATGGGAAGAGCATTCCAGGCAGAGCAAAAAGCAGGAACAGAGGTCCTGGAGCATGACCAGCATGTTCGAGAAATAGCAAAGAAGTGTGACCAGCATGTTGGAGAAATAGCAAAGAGTCCTATGTAGCTGGAAAAGATTGGGAAAAGGAAAGGTAAGAGCTGAGATTAGAGAAGTCATAGGGGAAAGGTCTGACAGGCCAGAGAGAACCTTGTAGATCCCAGCGCGACTTTGACTTTTCCTCTGGAAGCCAGTGGAGGGCATTTTGCAGAGGAGTGACGTGACGAGTGAAGTTTCTTTTTTCTTTATAATGTATTGAGGTGAAATTCACATAACATACTCCAAAGGGAACAATTCTGTGACATTCAGTACATTGGCAATGTTGTACAACTACCACCTCTATCTAGTTCCAAAACATGTTCATCATTCCAAAACTCTTTACCCATTAAGCAGTTTCTCCCAATTTTCCCCTGTCCTCAAATGTGGGCAGCTGCCAATCTGTGTTCTGTCTCTGTTGATATACCTATACTGATATTTCTCATAAATATGATCATGTAACATGTGACCTTTTGTGTCTAGATTCTTTCACTTAGCATGATGTTTTCTCAGTTCGTTGCATTCAGTAGCACATATCAGCACTCCATTCCTTTTCATGGCTAAATACTATTTCACTGTATGATATACAGCATCACATTTTATTTGTCTTTTCATCCATTCATGGACATTTGTGCTATTTCCACCTTTTGGCTATTGTGAATAGTGCTGCTATGAACATGTATGTACATGTATTTACTTGAGTACCTATTTTCAGTTCTTTTGGGTGTATACTTAGGATGAAGTTTTAATGGGATCGCTATCACTGCTGAGTTGAGAGATGTCTGTGAGGAAAACAAAGACAGAAAGAGGAAAGCCAGTCAGGAGGTTACTGGAATACTTCAGGTAGGAGGTGATAGTGACAAAGAAGAGACCAGGGAGACAGGAGAAAAAACAGTCGAGTGGAGTTGAAGCCAAGTGAGGCAAGGATTTCAAGGAAACAGGAGTGATGAAACCCATCAAATGCTGCTGATAGGGCAGGTAAGATGAGGACTGAGCCCTGACCATGGGGCACAGCGGTCACAAGGGTGACATAGCCAGGGAGAAAGCCTCAGTGGAGTAGCAGGACCTGGAGACACAGGGTAAACATCTCCTTCAAAGAGTTTTGCTAATGGGCTCAGAGAAATGGAGTGATAGATGTAGGGGCATCTAGGGTCAAAAGACTGTTTTAATGAAAGTAATTGTAGACTGCTGATAAGAATGATTTGGTATGAGAAATAAATTCAGGATGTAGGAGAGAGGTAGGGAAGGAGTGCTGGAGTGATATCACAAGGAAATGAGAGGGGATCGGATGAGAAGTGGAGAGAGCATGCCTGAACTTAGAGCAAAAAGAGCCTCTTGGGTGCTCCTGGTAAAACTCCCAAAACTCAGGTTGGAAGGAGCCTAAGTCTTGACCACTCGGTATTATTTGATCTAATAACGAGGGGAGCCAAGCAAATGCTGCATAAACCAAAGGGTTAACATCCAACTGTGTAATATACAAAATAATTTTGCTTTGCCCCAGATTTACCCTTCTTGTGATGTTCTTGGGCTAATGTGAAAGCCACGATCACAAATGGTGATGCAGTGGTTCAGGAGTGAGCAGAGTGACTGGAGAAACTAAGCCCTTCACCTTAAACAATGTGCACAGTGTTGATGCCTGGGAAAAGGAGTTGAGAGATGCTGTTCCTGTCTTGGTAGGATCGCTTGTATTCCCACTGTTGCTGGTATGGACAAATAGGATGTTAAGGTGAAGGTGTGTTAAAATGTCTTCTTGTAACATGTAAGGAACAGCTATGGCATAGCAGAAAGAGCACCAAAAGGTCTGGGTTCAAGTCCCCACTCTACCACTTGTTAGCTGTGTGACCTCAGTCAAGCTGATTAACCTCTCTGAGCCTAAATCTCGCCCACTGTAAAATGTGGTTAGTGATACCCATGCCACCAGTAGTCAACAGCTAATGAAGAGGTATCTCTAAAAACAGTTTGTAAAATAGTCCATGGTCATCCAGATAACCAGGCTTTGGCTGTTTAGATGTGCTTCACATTTTCATGACAATTTTTGAAAGCCATTTCAGATACCATATGACAGGCAACACAAGAATCCCATAAAGGGGAGCTATACTTTCTATGCTCTGGACTCAAAGCTGAAGAACAGGACAAAGAGAAATCCCCAATAGCCCGGACATGTAGCCTCTTCAAGAGTCTAGATTCATTACTTCATCCCTGGCTAAGCCACCCACTTGACTCACCAGGAGCTACCCAGAGCAGATTTACTGTGTCATCATTTACTCCCATCATCTTGCCAAGCACACTTTAGTCTCTTGGAGGCTCTGAGACAAACAGGGTGACATATAAGCCTAGACTCTACATTTAGAGATTGCCTCCAGAGGGTGTTCTCTCTCCCAGTGCTGAGGGCAGGGCTGCTTAGGGCATCCTGCTGAGAACCAGCTTTCCTAATGCCTGTTATACAGGGTTTGCCTTGCCATCTTCATAGTAGATGAAGTTTAGAGTTCAGCGAACTTACAGAATAAATGCAGGAACTGCCCCTGCACCAAAGGATGTCAGAATTTCTGCCCTGCTAGACACCTCCCCTGGTGACCCTTTAGATCAGCGCTGTCCAAAATAACTTTCTGCCATGAAGGAAATGTCCCCTATCTGTGCTGTCCAATATGGTAGCCATGAGCCAAGTTCACATGCTCCTGGAGAAAGAGTACTGAGAAGCTTGAAGGTAAGAGAGGCCAAAGTAGGAAAGTGAAGACCCTGGCGAATTCTTACAGATAGTCTCACCCTGTCCAGCTACCTGGCATGGCTCTGTACTCACCACCAGTCCAAATCCTCCCCAGCCTTCAAGGGTCAGCTCAAACTCGTACCTCCCCATGAGGTCATTTATGCTCATCCAGCTCCTTCTGTGGCTCACGAGGGTACACCACACCGACAAAAAGAGCTGTAGAAATTCAACAGAGACTCTGGAAATTTCCTGTTGGAGCAATCAAGGAAGTATTCTCCAAAGAAATGAGACTTAAATGGGAGGCTTAAATAATAAGAATCTGAGCAGTCTGAGTTATAGGGTCAGACCTGGCAAATGGAGACTCTAGAGTGAGCAAGGGCATAGAGACAAAAGGCCCAAGGTGTGTTAAGCACATAGAAAATACACCAGCGTGACTGATACCTGCTTTGCCCAGGGAAGTAGTAGGAGATAAAACAGGAAATTTGTGTTTCCTGCCAGATGTGATCTCGCTTTGAGTAGGATGGAATAGGACCTTGAATGCTAAGCTGACGCCAACCTCTATTTCATAGGAAATGGGGTGTCTTGACACATTTGTAAGCAGAGGGATAACTTGAGGAAAAAGCACAGTAGGAAGAATACTCTGTTGGGGCCAACACACAGGACAGGTGTGAAAGGAGCCTGGAGAAGTGTGGACCACTGTGATCCCATATCCCACCCCCTTCTGCTTCCCAGAAGAGACTTGTCCCTGTCCAGCAGTTTCACACACGCCAGTGACACCTGCCTCTCTGACAGTGGGATCTGTGACCAATAGACACTTCCCAATCACCTCTCTGCCTTGCTAAGAGAACCCTGACTTTCTGGGGCAGGAATGTGTCCCAGCCCAGGGATGAATCATGATCTATCTAAGCCAGACAGACCAACTCTTTCCCCTTTGCCAGTGACTAGCCTTGGGGTGGACATGTGGCCTGGGTGTGGCCAGGGAGATATAAGGGGAAGTCTGCTGGGGCTATGGAGAAAAAATTTCCTCTGTAAGAAGCAATGAAGAAAGCCCTGGTTCCAGCCCTTCTCACTTTGGTCCTTGTCATGTGAGGATGGGAAGCCATCTGGCAGGCACTGGGTGGCAAGCTGGGTGATGAAACCAACACTCCGAGGATAGAGGGTACAAATTTGGAGAGAGCCTGGATCCCTGATGACATTGTTAAGCTGCCAAACCAATGCAGTACCATATACCTCCAGACTTCAGATTTAGTAAAAATAGCACTCCCACTGGTTTAAGCCCCTATTCACTCAGTTTTGTGTTACTTGCACCCTATTACCTAACCTATGGCATTCACCTGGGATTTGATCACAGAGTTGATCTATGATTCCTACTGATATAGCTGATCAAAGTATATGGATCTTGCTGGACATCCCAATGGTAGAAGGTACAGTTACAAGAGCACAGGAGCCAGGTAGTGGCCAAGACTGAGAAGCAAGAGTTACTGAGGCCAGAGGCTGCTGGGCCCCATCAAAAAAGAAGAGAACCATGCTTTACCCTTGCTGCTGGGCAGGTAGAAACACCTGGCAGGAAGAAGGTGAGCTGAGCTAGAGGGAGCGCTCACAGCCCTGCTGACTTTCTATGACCACTTAGCTCACAGGAGTTTTGGTGCTCCAAACAGAGTGGAAAGATCCCTCCCACAAGCTAGGCCTGGGGCGTGACAAGCTGGATGCATTCCCTGCCAGATCCTCACTGCCTATCATGCTTTACAGACACAAAAACAAATTCCACCATATGTTAAAGTTAATTGCAAACATTTGTTGCTGAAGAGAGCTCCATTTTTCAAGAGCCCACAGAGATCTGGTTACACCGGTGGCAAGAGCATCAAGCACCCTCACTCACTCATTAAAAGCAGCAGGGCCAATGTGAGGGTGGCAACCAAGCTGGGGAAGGGACCCTTCACTCATTGTCCCCCACCCCCAGTCTGTCTCTACCTCCACTGGGCTCTAACAAGTGCACACCCAGGTCCAAGAGTATGCAACCCCTTCATCAACACAGAAAGAGGGGCTGCTGGGGGGAGGGAGAGATGAGGGCAGAAAAGGGTGGGAGGCTGAGGATGGACAGGGAAGTCAGCTGGCTGTGTTCCACTGTCCAGTGAGTGCTGAAATAAGAGGCACAGAGAAACCCAGCAGCCCCAGGGGACCCAGAGCAGTCAGGCTGGTTGGCCAGGGGTCTTCATGGGGTCTCTGAGAGATGGTTATTGATGGTGTGGTTTCGGAAGAGGCCAGTGAGGGTAAACCTGAGGCTGACAAGACTCTCAGCTTAGAATGCAGCCTGGGGAAGTCCCCAAACAGCATGGATAGCTGGGAGGAAGGCAGGACTCAGATCTCCCGTAAACATTCTTCTACGGGCCACTGAGAGGCATTTATAAGCACATCCTGGCAGCATGAAGGGAAGTCGGAGCCCATGCGTTGCACCCACATTCCCACCCATCTCAGGAGAAGCATTTCATGGTTTGAATTTGCACCAGCCCAGCTGGAGACACAAGCTGGGAGGAGCTGCAGCACTAAGTGCTCTGGCTCAGGTAAGCATCACTGAGTGTGTCTCGGGAGCAATTCTCTGTACTCACTATTCGGGCAAGTCCAAAGGTGTTGTGTCTAGCTGCCAGAGAACTCTCCATGAGCAAGCTCTTGGAAGAGAGAATGTGTAAAGCCAGCATAGTCATTGAATGACCTGTCATGCCTAGGGACTCACTCCCCAGGCTTTTCCAAAGGGTGAGTCATGTGTGGGATCTACAGAGGGGAGCTTGCTCGGCCAGCTTCACAGGGAACCCAACACCACCTGGTGAGCACCTTTTAACGCAAGTCCCAAGACACTCAGTCTGCATCCACTCATCCAGCCAATTGAAATATACAATCAATTGAAATATACAATAGAAGAGGAAAAAATCTGTCCAGAAAGTGAGGTCAACCAGTTAGGGCCCCCTGGAGCCTGTCCACTGAGGCAGACCTCCCTCCCATCTGGGCTCTTATACATTGAGCACCTACCTATATAACCCCCCTGTTTGGTCTCTTTTGATATGAATATTACCCCCAACAAACATATTTCAGCGCTTTGCAACATGCTACCTTGTTTGTAATAAACAAATATTTTTGAATAAACAAATATTTTTGAATAAACAAATAAACAAATATTTTTGAAGCACCCACTGTAGTAAGTTACCCCATGCTGTGGGGACCCCAAAACATATATTGTCCTTTACCAAGAGAAGTCTAATATCTAGCAGCAAGTTCAGAGCACATACATGAAAAAAAGCTAAAATACAAAATTAAGAAAGCGTTTAAGATGAGCATGCAAGAGGAATTTCAATGGAGTGCCAATCACAAACCAGGCACCACTGGGAAGGCATGCGGGACCACAGAGAGATGCCATGGGCGGTAGAAAATGAAGACTAGGGACAATCTGCATTGGTCGTTGTCACGCTCACTGAACCCTTACATGCCCAAGACCTTCCTCAAGGCACTAGATTACATCATTTATTCCTCATAACCATCCTACAGGTCAAACACAATTATCATCCCCATTTTACAAACTAGGAAAGTGGGTACACAGAGGTTAAGCGACCACATAATCCCATCCTGGCTTTACTGTGATGTGTCTTCCTTGGGTCCTGGGTGGTGCACACCTGCAGGAGTTTGTGGGATGACATTTTCTCTCTTCTCTACCTTTCAGGTTCAATTTTTGCCTTCTCTGGCCATGCCCCTGTCCCCATCCTCAGCATCTCCTCACGCACATGTATGTGCACTTTCACCTTTGTGTCCTAGGAGTATTTTATACATCTACTCTGGTTTATGTTACAATATTTATAAATACTGGTTTATATTTGTCACCTCACTACATTGTGTCTCTAGAGGAACACATTCATTTTTTGTATCCCAAGAACATAGTATAGTACCTAGAGTATAGTAGGTACTTAATAAACATTGGTCAGATTAAATTAAATTGAATTGAATTGAACTAATTTGGGGTTTAGGTTTTGGGGCACAGAAGTCAGGGCTTATTGCTGATTCTCTCTAAGAACTGAGGAATGACCAAACTGCCCTCGGCTAATCCACCTTCCCAGTGCTGGACCCCAGGGGTGAGTATTTACTGCAGAAATCAGAAGTGGCAGCGGGACTGATGGATGGCCACCATCCTCATAAAGAGCTGTGGGATGCAGTCTCCAGCCACAGCCTCAGGGCTGCTAAGTCTCTTGGAACTTTATGGCATTATTGCCATGGTGGTCACGGCTGTAACACTCTATGGAGGCTGAAAATGAAATTCCTCAGAGGCGAAACACTAGTGGGAACCGATTCACAGGCAACCATGAGCTACCTAACCTCTTTGAGCCTCAGTTTCCCCATCTGTACAATGGAGATAATAATACCTCATAAAGTAGTTGGGAGGATTATATAGTAACATATGTAAAGCACAGTGGCTGGCATGAAATAGGCATGAAGTAGCATCAATAATTGATAGCAGTTCCCATTTCCCTACCTGTTTGGGGGAACACAAGTTCTAGCATGATTTCGTTTTGCCAGAATGAGGTTTTTTTGGTCTTATTTCAATTTTTAATTTAAATACAGGACTTGTAGAAACTGTGGGGTTAATGTGGCAAGGAACCTATGGTTTCCAATAAATGAGGTCTCCCGTTAATTAAACACAGCCAGACTGACATCTGAAATTGCCACTGAGGAGCTACAGAACTCTACTCTTCCCACCTTCACAGCACTCGACAGCCCTAAGTCTGAGGCTGGGCCTCTACCAGGCAAGCAATTTGCTTCTGGGGCCCTCCAGTCACTTGTTTGACTTTGCTGGTTAATGAACTCATGGCAGTTATTCATTAGCAAGTGTGAATAACACCCCCCAATAAGCAGCAGTCTGGGCTTTGCTGGAGAGCTCAGTGTAACTGCTCATTAGCATTTGTGAGAAGCACCCCAATAAAAATGTCAAAGGATGTCACACTAACTCTGATTGCTGTGACAGAAGTCTACTCACTTCCAGGTAACTTCTAGTTGCCTCAAAATACCTTCCTTCCCATATACCCCTACTGGGCCCCTCTCCACCACACTCTGTATTGCCCCCCCCCCATGTCCAGCTCCTCAGCAAAACCTTTCCTTTCCTTTATACAACAAATCCAGACATCAAACACCAAGTAATCCCCCTCCTGGGAAAGAAGAGCTGCTATGCAGGCAGCTAAGTCAAATGCTCTTGGGGTGGGGGTGGGGGGAGATGGCAGATAGAAGGGGAGGGAAAAGTGTAGGGATGGAAACAGAGCATTCAGGAAAGACAACCAGGGGACTGTGCTCCTGTGCCTCTGATTGCTGGAACATTAATGGCACTGGTGTGCCTGTGTGCGTGTCTTCCTCCCTGCGAGCCTGAACACCAGCCAACTCAGAGAATAAGAGCAGACCTCAGGGCTAGGCACAGAGACAGCCACAGCTGAGTATGGGAACGTCTCTTAAGCCGGAGGAGAGTGAGTGATGTATGCACACACCAGAGAGGATGGAGGAGGAAGAGGGAGGGGGAGGGGATTGAGAGATGTCAGGAGAGGAGGAAAATCAGAAGTGTGTCCCTTCAGAGTGAGTCGTCCGACCCCAGCCCTGAGAAGTCATTTTCTGACTCTCCTTGCCAAACTTAAACTCCTGCATCATAGCCTATTTTGGAAAGGCCCCTCTGCCTTATTCTGCAGATCAATCTTTAGGGAGATCTTGAGCACTGAGACAAGCCCTTCTTTTTCTGATACTGAGAACCTGCTGGGATTTTAAAAACTAGCCCTTGAGGATGAAGAGTTTTTTAAATATGAAATGATTCCAGGCAGACAGCCCTGCCCAAGAGGCAGCTGCCCCTCCACCCTCACCCTTCCTGTCTTTGGCAGACCCCAGGCACAGGCGTGCAGCTGTGGGTCCCAGGAAGAATCAGCACATGCAACCCCCATCATTTCCCAGCCTTCTGAGGATGAACAGCCAGTGGCCCCACAACTTTATGCTCTAACCTAGGGTGAACACAGGACTGAAAACTGGACCTTCCAATCACCCTGTCCTGACTTGCCCACTAAAATCACTTCGGACAGTATATACTACATCATGCAGTATTTGTAACGAAAATCAAAAGTGTAACTGATGGCAGTCCTCCCTGGTTGAAATAAATTCCTAGGCTCCTAAGAGAGTGGTTGGAAAAAGAGTAAACACTTATGACATGAAAGAGGAGACTGCTAGTAAGATAATTCATGCGAACATACTCTACAAAGTACACATGAGCTCCACACTTGTAACTTGATATTGTTATTGTTATTATTGATAACTCCAACTTACAGGAGGAGAAATGCAGCTTTGAACAGTAAGAGGTAAAGGGAGGGCCTCAATGGAGCCCAAAGATTTGGGCTCTAAAATGTGTAATCAGCCAAGTGTGAGGCATGCCACGACTGTGTTAATAATTATTAGCAACTTACGGAGAGCGTAGGAATGAGCATTAGAAGCTGCACGCAGGGTGCAATAATGCAACAGCTCCAGAGACTGACACTGGACCGTTTGCAACAGGAACAGGGAGTGCCCAAGAAAGGGATCTGTACGGGCTCCTTGGTGAAAGGTGTGAGTGCTGGGACTGGTAGGACTGTGAACACAGAGCGAACTGGAGTAGGAAGACACTGGCGACAGGAGGTGAGGTCAGAAGGGACACGAAAATCAACTACACTGTATACTGATAAATTAAAATTTTTAAAAAGTCTCTGTGGGTGGTATGTCCACTCAATGAAGTTGTCTTGGCATCTGCCCACCTCCCCACTCTCTGCCAGGGCTCACAAGCAGGAGCACCAGCTTCAAGAAGGCAGCCCTGCCAAATCCTCCTCTGGGGAAGGGGCACTCCAGGGCCACGCAGGCATCTGGGAGACTATTCGGGGGCCACAGAGTATTCACTTCTGTGATAATATCACTCATTGGGTCTCCAATCATCTTACACTCCCTCTTTCCATGGGCAAATGTTTGTTAGGATCAGAGAGGGATTTATCCCAGGTTGTCACTGCTCCATGTCAATCCTACAAAGCATTTGGCTGCCAGGAAAACCCAAGTCCTCCTTTGACCCACCAGCCCTCTCTGGGCTTCAGATCCCGACTACATCGTCATGGCCTCAGGCAGTTCTGATCCTTCTGTTGGGTGCACTCCACCCCGAACCCCCCCAGCACCCTACAGCACCTAGAATGCTTCCTGCTAGAACAGCAGAGAAGGGGAGGTGGGAACCTGGTGTCATTTGGGGCAAAAATCAAGTTTCTTCCATTTTGTAGGGAGATATAAATAAAAAAATAAAGTGGGATTCTTGGGGGGGGGGCGCCCATGGTTGGGCATCAGGGACTGTATGAGCCCCCAGAAATTGTATGGCTTTGTGTGTGTTTATGTGAATTTCTGGAAATAACTAATTACTAATAATGTAATTATTAATAATGTCAATTGCTAATAATGTAAACTACTATGTGCTAATCGCTATCCTAAGGGCTTAACACATATGAGCTAATTTAATCCTTACGTGGGAGACATAAACTATTTTTAACCTCCATTTAAAGATGAGGAAATGGAGGTACCAAGAGATTAAGTAACTTGCCCAAAGTCACAGAGCTAAGTGGAGTATGTGCTAATCGCTATCCTAAGGGCTTAACACATATGAGCTAATTTAATCCTTACGTGGGAAACATAAACTATTTTTAACCTCCATTTAAAGATGAGGAAATGGAGGTACCAAGAGATTAAGTAACTTGCCCAAAGTCACAGAGCTAAGTGGAGGGACCAGGATTCAAACCCAGACTCCAGAGCCCCTGCTCATAAACCACCTTGATGTCCTGTCCCAGTCCACTTCACGTACTTGGAGAGGCCAAGAAGCTCACAAGCTAACACCATTTTGAAGGTATCTTGCTATCAACATCTAACACGTGGCTATGCCTTATTCATCTCCATATGCCGAGGACCCAGGACTGTGTCTGACCACAGGAGTGCTCAGCAGCTACCCCATGAAAGAATGAACAGTTACTATGACCTTTTTGGCAGCTTTCTTCTTTCTTTTGGCATAACTTTTTTCTCACATTCTCTCACCTCTTCTCACCTTCTCTCACCTCTTCTTGGCACCTACGTGATGCCAAGTCCTTAATCAAACATTGGACTTTTGCAGCCACAGATTTTTCTCCTGTCTGCCTGCCTGGTTCATTCTCTTCCTCTCTTCTCCCTTCTCCATCCTTCCTCTTCACCTATAGTCTCTCTGAACCTCGCTTGCTCCATAAACCCCGGGGGCAGCTTTTGGGCTCCCTCCTGGTTTGAATGGCAGTTGGAAGGGAGGGGCAGGATCAGATTCAGCACACACGCACACACCCTCTTCCACCCACAGGCCTTCAGGGGCACTTCAAGCACAGCATCACAAAAGCCTGGTTCTCACCCAGAGAAACTCCCCTGCAGGCAGCCACTCAAAGAGGCTGAAGGGTGGCATTAGACATTTACCCTGTACCTAGTGCTGAGGTCCCTGAGGGCAGAGAGAAAGCTCAGGGCAGGGGCTGAGCCTTGTCATACAATACCCTGAGGGACCAGGAGGGCCCCCGAGTAAGGGATACCCTGCAATGAAGAAGGCAGGCTCCTCCCTGTTTGTTGGGCTTTTTCTGGAATGTTGACTTGAGGAGCCAGGAGGTTGAACTTCCTTCACCAGCTGTGAGCCTGTGAGCATCCAGTACATTTTCATTTGTCATTGTGTTCCACAACAGAATTAGAAGCCTTTTAACTTTGGGTTGTAAGCTCTCCAAACTTGTCCAATAGAGGCTAAAATCTGTTATCCTCTGATAGGGACTCTGTGGTTTGTGAGAAATAAACAGGTGAAGACTCCATCCTGTGGGAAGAGGCCTCACCCTCCAAAACCACCACCGAAGTCCACAACCATTGGCCCCAGGTTTGTCTCCTGTTCCAGCTGAGCCTTGGAAGAAGCCCCAGAGTGTCCAGCTCAGTGCCCTATACATAACAGTGGTCACAGTTAAGCATTTCCAGAACTGTAGTGCATTTTGACTTTCTCTCTGACAAGTTTTTCTACCACAAAGGCACTTGAGAGAAGATCTGAGAAGCTGGTATTAACTCT
Organism: Galeopterus variegatus; assembly: GCF_000696425.1. Classification (NCBI taxonomy): domain Eukaryota; kingdom Metazoa; phylum Chordata; class Mammalia; order Dermoptera; family Cynocephalidae; genus Galeopterus; species Galeopterus variegatus. The sequence continues at coordinate 33,664 of NW_007729512.1, read as the reverse complement.
TATCTACAATGCCATCCTCCTTTCAGAGAGAAGGTGGTACTGATGTTTGGCCCAACTGTTCTGTCAGTACAAGCAGCTCAGCTTCTTGATGCCTCAGTTTCCCCTTTAGTGAAATGTGGTCGATGCCATCTGTCCAGAACAACATTATTCAAATGAGCATATCTAAAACCCTGCAGACATGGCGTGGGGCAAACTTACCCTACTATTAGCGTCTCTATGATAATAAAAATTAATTTGTATTATGAGTTGCAACAAATGACCACAGTTTGGGCCTATGCAACAATGTCTCTCCACATCAATAAACGTATCAACTGCCCCAAAGATTCTCCAGTGGAGATTTGGGGGGAGGGCTTGAGCGAGTAGTTTACATGACCCTTTTCCATCTTGTGGTCCCTCTCTCTCTGGGGCAAGCAAGTGCTCGTTTTACTGCCTGGCAACCAGACTGGGACTAAGCTTGCTAAAATATGAGTGTTTTTTTGGCTGGAGTACCAGAGAGCCTGCAGCCCTATGGAGAGAGAAAAATTGAACACACCAGGCTGTGGCTCCAGAAAGGGGAAGAATTAGGCTTCACACCGAGCAGGCTGAACCATGGCATTCTTTAGATAATGCTTAACAAACCCCCAAACAAAGGCAGCCAACTTAGCTGCATGTTCGTAAAATGTATTCTCAGCAGATTCAGGCTTATTGAAGCACTGAGTTGCTTTGCAGCCAGGGTCGTCATCCTAAGCTTCCCGTTTTTCCGTGCTGCTCCCCTTGTCTAAATTCCTAGAGATTCTGCCAATCAGAATTCCTCACCTCAGGCACAAAGGGGCTTAGCAACCAAGGTAAATGATGGTGCTTTTAAATTTGATCCTAACCCTTAAAAACTGCCCCTCACCCCAAGGTATCCCACCCTGATGAGCAATCATCTGAGGCCAGTCTTCTTAAAGGGCTGAGGGCTGACTTCTTAAAGGTGAAGGGTGTGGGGTTCAGGGACTCACCTCTGTCTCACCTTTCCACCCCCAAGGACTCCTCTCCTATTTACGATGCTATATTGGGCTGTTTATCACCATGATCCTGAAAGTTTGACATGAGGTTATTTATTTATTTTTTTGGCTTTGCCACCATCGCTGTCATTTTTAAAACCATGGTTATCATTAGCATTATTAGTATTCCTGTACCCACACAGAAAGGCAGCTTGATAAACTGGTAGGCTTGCTTTTGTAGCTTAGTCTGGTTTCCTATTGCAGAATGTATAGGGCTGGGGAGAAATTCCAAAAGGTATGCAAGCAGGCTTATATATCCAGGGCCAAACCCAAACACTACTGAACTTCATTATTACTAAATGCAGCATCCCATTGATCCCTTAACCAAGTTCCCCAGGACCTGTGCACTGGATGGGCCTTTTGTAACAGTTACTCATTGGGAGGCAGGAACTTAAGGTCTGGACACTAGATTGCAGTCCTTACATATACACTATGTGAAAAGTTAATATCAACACTTTTTCTGCAGAAGACACTGCTTCACTCATGAACATGGAGAATTAGCCCCAGTGGCCAGAGTCCCGCCAACATCCCTTGCTAACTCTGTGACCTTAAGCAGCATTCTCTGCTAGGGACCTTCTTCCCTATAAAAACAAGAATAACAATTCCCACCCCTCAATGAACTCCCATTCAGGTATGAATGGGAAAAGGAGCAGAAAACACTTTTAGCGCCTCTGGGAAAGAAGATGCAGAAATGCAAGATATGAAGATCTCTGAAAAATCTCTAGGACTCTCTAGTTCTTAAAGATTCCTGCATGTGGCCACCCAGAATCTATTTCTCTGCTGAAAAGTGTCAGCTGAGAAGGTACACCCAACCTCAAAGCACAGACCAGGAACTCCCATAGGACTAGGAGCTGAAGACTGCTTGGACTGGTGACCTAAATGAGCTTGACGAAAGAGTCCAGCTCCATCCCCAGGAGACAGAAGAGACTCCAGGATTGTTGGAGGTGAAGACAAGGGAACTTGCATTAAAAGGAAAGGGAATTCTGCCGGCTGACCACAGGCAGAGATGAAAGCAGGGTCTGTAAATGATGGCTGCAATTGCACATGGGAGATCAATGTGTGCATTTATGTGTAAACAGTGACTGTTTGCTAAGGACTGCCCACTCAGCCACATGTACACACAGGGGATATGAGTATGTATGTATGTGTGTGTGTGTGTGAAGCCACAAGGCACTGTCCTTTGAAAATGAAGCTACATTGCTCAGCACATTGCCTAACAAATAGTAAACGTTCAGTAGGTTACCTGTTGACTAATCAGCAAATCTGCTGACGTTAAGACTATCCATGTGCTGTGTGGTGTTTTCCCCCAGAGATGGCAATGGGTTTTCACCAACAAATCAGCCTCTCACTCAGCCCCTTGTGATCAATGGCCCCATTTGTAAAATGGCTGACGGGCTCAGGAGCACAAACACCCTAGACAGCCAGACAGAAGGTAGCATGCTGGCGTGTTCCAGCCCCCAGACCACAGCCTGACCACTACTGCTTCCCTCTCTACCCACTCTTCCCAGGCATTCAAGCCCAGAGTTGAATTCAACCCCATGGTTTCCAATGCCATCCACAGCCTGACAAATCCCAAACCCCAGGCACTCTTCCAAACTCCGAACGCACACCCAACTGCCAATATGACCTCTCCACTTGGATATCTAGTGCACATCTCACACTTCCTGTGCCACACAGAGCTCGTTGCCGTGCCCTGCATCTGCCGCTCCAATCATTCATATGGCAGTTAGCAGAGCTTCCATCTACCAGGCTTCATCTTTGATCCCTGCCCAGCTCTCAGCCCCACATTATGTCCAGAGTTCTTCCATTTCTATCTCCACTGCTACCTCTATCTCTTGCCTTCCTAAACAGACACACAGAAACCAGTGTGATCTTTTTAAAACATAAGTCAGATATCATTCCCCCATGTAAAGTCCTCCAGTGGTTTTCCAATGGATTTAGAATAAAAACCCAAATCCCTACTCTGATTTACAAAAAACTCCAGTTTGGTCCTTGCTGCTGTCTTCCACCCCAAGCCATGCCACTCTTCCCTCCGTCCTTCAGCTCCAGCGTACTGGCTCCTTTCTGTGCCTCAAATATGTCAAGCTTGTTTCCAACACAGGGCTTCTCACTGGCCATATTTCCTGCCTGGAACAACCCTTCCTTCTCCTACTCCACTTCCTTATCCTCCACTTCCCCCTTTTCCTTCGCCGGGATGGCTCCTGGCATTTAGCTCTTTGCTCAAATAGAGCAAAGATCACCCAACCTAAAGTATGCATCTGGTCCCTTTACCACATACCCTACATAGCACTGATTTTTTTATTTGCTTGTTTATTCCTGGTTTGTTTCCTCCAACTCCAGTGTAACTCCATGAGTAGCTATAAACTCCATTTCTGAGCTGTAAACGTAAGGAATGCTAGCATTACTGAGATAAATGAAATTCTCAATGACTGAAAAAATCTACCTGATCATTGATTTCATTTGATAATATCTGATTACCTTGGCTTGGTGTGCATGTGTGTTTGGGGTTAGAGGAGGAGCTGGAGAAGAGCTGCTAACGAAGAATTTTAAAGAACACATCCTAACAACAGTGGAGGCTCATTCTGGGAGGGAAAGCTAATATCGAGAGCGAGTGAGCAGGCAGGCTGCAGAGGTCAGAGTTAATTACAGCCAGCGGCATTGTGCATGGTGCCTACCCAGGCCCCTCCGCTGGGAACAGCCACATTCTAAATCTGAGCTGGCTGATATTAGTGAGCAGTGATTAGAATATGCCCACAGGGCCTTTTAAACTTTCCTCCTCTAGTTAAAGCATTTGTTTTCAGCAAGATTTATAGGCACGTCTGCGGAGCTCAAGCAGGTTTGCCAACACGGAAGTCCTTCCATTTACAAAGCCTTGGCCGCCTAGCGCCCGCCAGAGCACCCTCGTGGGAAGAAAGATGGTCTCCATCTGGGTGTTCTTCTTTCCAGTCAGGAGGAGTGTGAAGCCTTCCATTTACAAAGCCTTGGCCGCCTAGCGCCCGCCAGAGCACCCTCGTGGGAAGAAAGACGGTCTCCATCTGGGTGTTCTTCTTTCCAGTCAGGAGGAGTGTGAAAAGAGACGGCAGGAGGTTTTCAGACTTCTGACCAGCTTGCAGTAGCCACCAGGATCAGGAGCGATAGTAGGAGGGAAAACATGCATGGCTGTTGCCTGTAGGAAAGTTAGAGTGCCTCAGTCTCTCCATCTGTGCAATGGGTTGACCTCATCTAGGCCCTGGCTTGACATTTGAAGGAATGCCATTTATACCTCAGCCACACATCCATAGTGCTGTTCTTTAAAAAGTAAATGCATTTCCCTGGTTTAAATATTAATCTGATAGGCATCAGATCTCCCAGGCTGGATGCAAGGATACAGTGTGGAGAATAAAGAAATCTTTCCTCCATTTCACAGTTAAGGCCCATCACATGCCTGGAAGGAAGTCCTCAGGGGCAGAGAGTTCTGCAGGAACTCTAGACCCCATGTACCCATCCGTGCTGGGCGAATCTGGACCCTGCGGGATGAATTTCACCTAAAGAATGAGATGGCTGAACCAAACTGTGTTTAACAACCCTTCCAGCTCTAAACACTATGATTCTATAATTCTTCTTGTCCCTTCCCGTGAAACCCACAAAATCAGAGACCATTCTGATGAAATCAGAAACCACTCAGAGATGCTACAGATCTTTTCTGATCTAATAGCTGCTCTGTGTCTTAGGGCTACCTAGGGGTACAGTCCTCTTGCACAGAATGCAAGAGAAAGCTTCAGTCTCCAAGGTGAACACATGCATTTGGACTTCCTCCCAAAAGATTACTACAGAGCCCATGAGGACCAGCTGTCCACCATCATCACCAAGGATCACATGAAAAGGAATGGGCTCAGCCTGGAAGACTGGGGCTTAGGCTCCAAGTAGGGAAGCATTTTCAGCCACGGTGGGTTGTTAAACACAGCAATGGGTTACAAAGAGAAGCGTGTAAGTTTCTTTTCCAAATGCTTTATCAGCCCAGTGGACCTTGACTATCTGAGGTGGCTCAGTTGTCTGGGTATGGAAGTGAAGAGGAAGGACAGTGGCTAAGAGACATCCCACTTGTGCCAGCCATGTGACATTGCTCCCTGGAGTTGACGACAGTATAGACAGTTAATTAGGGAAAATACAACCCTCTCTTTGGCCAGTAAAGAAATACAACCTAAGACTTCTCCAGACTCTAAGGCTAAAATCCAAGGGGAAGCAAGACCCCCAGGAAGTCACTGTACAGGAAAGTAAAATTGGCATGAAAGCCCATATCTGAGTCCAAGGGGCTAGCTTGACTTCTACATCCACTGCATTCACAATCTCTGTGAGTATGGACAGACTACTTAAGACCCCTGAACCTTAATTTTCTCATCTGTAAAACAGACTCAATAATTCCAACCTTGGAGCTTCTTGTGTCAGATGAGATAACTTATGTAAAAGCACCTGTTACGTGGACACTCAGTAAGTGTCAGTCTCCTTTCCTTCCTGGTAGGCCCTGGATCTATGCAGGAAGTGCCCTGATAGACTGTGGGAATCCTGCCTGGAAAACAGGAGCCAGGAAAGAGCCAGAGTGGGTCTGACATGCTGGTTCCTTTGACTCGCTTCAATTGGCCCAGATTACCCAACTCTGCACACCTGGACAACAGAAGGCCACAGGTTCAAAAACCACAATCTGAGGATCTCACACTCAGCTTTGCCTTGGGCAAGTTACCTTAGGGCTCAGGTCTTCAGTTTCCCTCATTCAATACTAATGGAACAAGAATATCCAAAAAACCAGGCACTAAAGTTAGTGCTTCCCATACTTTCATTTAATCCTCACAAGAATCCTGCAGGGTTTTTACTGTTAAATCATTTTACAGATGAGGAAACAGGTTCAGAAAAGTAAATTTCCTGAGACCACACAGATCATGTTTGGCACCAGGATTCAAACCTGGCCTGCTCATCTCTGAAAATAAGTCCCTTCCCAACTTTTAAACACTTCACAGAGGTCCTATGAGCATTTGCGAGATTGTGTCTGAAAATAATTAAAGAAAAGTAAGTGATAATATCACACTGTACAGGATATTTGGTATTGGACTAGAACCAACAATTCTTCAATACCACAGAATTCAAGGTGAATCTAACAAGTTCTTCATCTCTCTGCCCCCTATCATCACCCAACTAGGTTAAAATCCAGGAGGCAGATACAATAGGAATTAATATTAAGAATATGCTAATAGAAAGAATAAATGAAGACAGTTCCACTGTATTTTTCTTGATTATAAGAAGCATAGGAGCTTTCAAAATGCAAACTACAAATTGTCTGAATTAGTACCCCCTGGTGGCCAGCTGCTTCAGGTTAGGACAGGGTGGCTTGCTTCCATAACATCCATCTGACCAGCCCAATTTATCATACCCTGAAAATGATACTTGGGGACAGAATACAATCATTGACTTTAGAAATCCTCTTTGCACATGAGATAGTCCATTTCTCTAAGGGACTCAAAGAACTGAACTCTCACGCTCTTTCTGGTAGGTAAATTGGAGCATGGACTACATTTCTCCTTAAAGAAAGAAGCCCAAATTCAGAACATAATTTGCCAAAAGGGAGGCAGTGACAAGACTTGGCTGAAATTGGGCCCTCGGGGTGGGTTACAACTGTGAATTCTTTTGTTCCTTTGTGTTCCAGAGCACTGGAATGCTCCAGTTATTCATCTGGGAAGGGTGAAGGTGGGTCCCTCTGCCCAGGTCTCCCAGCCCAAACATTCCAAGATCTAGTAGCATTGCTTTATTCAACTCCCAGGCAACAACTCCTACAAGGGCCAAACCCGCCCCTGAGCCATCCCCAGGCTTAAAACAGAATCTTGTTGAGGAATACCCTATCCTAACAAATCTACAAAAAGCCAATTAGGGGAAATTATTCATGTTTCAAGATGCATCTTGGCTTTGCTAAAAAACAAATTAACAAACAATAACAAACCAACTGACTACTATGTTCCTTTAAAGATTCTTTTATTTCAAAAATCTGATTTATAAACAATTTCCTAGGAATGCAGCTATTGTGTAAATCGAGGTACGCTTGTCCTGAGGGTAAGCCTCCCAGCCAGGGTCCCTTGTCTGGTTGTATAGCTGCAGAGCCAGATTGAGTTATTCATTAACTTCTTGTATGAAAACCGAATAATAAACTGAAGTGTGTTAAACAAATCCAGATGAGGGAGTTTAAATCACCTCCAAGTCACTAGGCTTAAAACCACTGTCATTTCCCCTGGAACAAATATGCTCTACCTTGCTCTAGCACGACGTTATTAAATGGAGATAACAGTATTTATGCCCATCCCAGGAGGTCACTGGGATGGACAGCTCTCCTGGGCCAGGCCAGTTTGGATAAAGAATTGACACCTGAGCCCACATACAGCCCTGTGATTCCAAAACATACGCAGAGATTAGGGACAGAAAAGAGGCTCAAGATGAGAAAGTGTGGGCTGGAAGGGCCAGAAATGTTTCTGTGACTAGCTATGGGAGTCAAACCCATCGCCCCTTTGTAACAACCACTTAGCTCTTATCTCTCCCCTGGGATCTATGTGTGAGCCAAAGGCAGGCAGCTGTCTCCTCTGCTGCGGCTGCCACCAGGAACGACAAGACCACGTGAAGCCTGCTAGAGAAACCCCTCCTGGGCCAGTCCTGCAAGCAGCCAAGATGCAGTTAAAGATTCCAATTCTGGTGGGATCTCATGTCTCCTAGGTTACAGCTGAGGACTGTGTTTTCCTTTATTACAACAGAAAATGTGTATTCCCCAGGGACTGTTCAAACATCTGTATGAGGTATACCGTGTGTGTGTGTGTGTGTGTGTGTGTGTGTGTGTGTGTGTGTGTGTGTGTGTATGTGTATTCCCCAGGGACTGTTCAAACATCTGTATGAGGTATACCGTGTGTGTGTGTGTGTGTGTGTGTGTGTGTGTGTGTGTGTGTGTGTGTGTGTGCCTGTGCTCACACACTTGCTCAGGCGGCAGTGGCTATCATAACCCAGCTCTTCAAATAACCCTCTCCAGATATTTAAAATTCATGGTGCCTTATTGCTGTTCCAGCAGCCAGTCTGCTACAGATGTGCAGTGGAGCAGTTGCATTTGAGGCAAACAGTCTCAGAACTCTAATTAAAATAGAGGAAGTGATCTCCTCCTCAAATTTCCTTTAGACTTAACTCCATAAAAATCACTAGGTAATATCCAATTGGCAGGGTGAATCACTGGAGCTAGCAGCTGGGCCGAGCGGACACAGCAAACAGCCTCTGGCCCCCAAGGTGGCGGGGGGTTATCTTTGGAACACCCACACCAGAGTCTCCAGCCCCCTTGCACAGTGCCTTCATCTAATCCTTTATGGTCCCATTTAAGAAGTTACAGTTCTGTATCCATCTGGTGTTGGAAGGGGAGAAGGAGGTTGTTGATTCATCTTAAAAACCACTGATCCAGTCACTGAAATGTGTGTTCAACTGCTTTTCTCTGATTGTTGATAAAAACTGAGAACCAGTTGCCCGGATAGTGACACAAGCAAAATGGCCCTGCAGACCTAGTTATCTACAAAGGGGGATCCTTTGTTCACTGACACGAGCACTCTAACACATGTTTGGGGTCATCTGTCACCCAAGTCTAGCCAAAGAGTCAGATGCAAAGTGCCCCAGGAACTGGTTTGGGGATGATTTGAAACTCCCTCTGAAGAAATGTTACCAAGGCTCCTTGGCATCTAATCTTACCTACCTCTTCTCCCATCATAAGTTTCAAGTAATTTAATACATAAAATGTTCGTCTTTCCAGTGTCCAAAATCTCAGGACTGACAATGACTCCATGTGCACAGTCATTAGGTACACATGTCACAAACACCTTCTGTAAGCAGTGACTGTGCCACGTAGCACAAGGAGCACTAGAGACAGAGTTCAAGGGCTGAGTCTGGGTCGAGGATCAGCCACTCCAAGTTCCCCATCACTTACCTGGAAAAAGAGGATGGCACCACCCTGCCTGCCTCAAAGGGCTACTGTGAGGGTTAAATTTGATAGGAGCACTTCACAAGCTCTAGAACCTCTCACACATTTAAGCTCTCAGCAGTCATCATAGGGATCAGCCAGTTCCTATGAAGCAGCCTGTTCTAGACAGTTTTCAACCCTGGCTCAGGAATTTTGTAAACGATAACAAAGTGTAGGCCCCCACCATTAGGTTTAATTGTTCTAACTGATTTAATTATTCTAATGTGCATTTCCTTTCCATTGGGCTAGTGGAAAGAAAACCGAGGATGGCAAATAGTCTTGGGCCTCCCTTTCAGGAAATACGCACTGTATGTTTAGATCAGGCACATCATGCCCTCAGTCTATGTGTCAGTTAAATGGACATCCTAATACCTGCATCAAGCTCCCCTATTCATTTCACTGATGCTTAGTGAATGTCTACTATACTCATTTCTTATGGTCACTGTAACAAATTACCACAAACATGGTGGCTTAAAACAACAGAAATATATTATCACAGTTCCAGAGGCCAGAAGTCCAAAATCGGTTTCACTAGGCTGAAATGAAGGTATCAGCAAGGCCAGGCTCCCTCTAGGGGCTGTAGGGAAACATCTGTTCCTTGCTTCTTGCAGCTTCTGCTGGCTGCCAGTGCCAACATTCCTTGGCTTGTGACCACATCACTCCAATCTCTGCCTCTGTCCTCACATCGTCATCTCCCATGTGGAGTGTGTATAATCTCCCTCTACCTCTCTTATAAAAATACTTGTGATAGCATTTAGGGACCACCCAGGTAACCCAGGATTATAACTGTAACAAATTACCACAAACATGGTGGCTTAAAACAACAGAAATATATTATCACAGTTCCGGAGGCCAGAAGTCCAAAATCGGTTTCACTAGGCTGAAATGAAGGTATCAGCAAGGCCAGGCTGCCTCTAGAGGCTGTAGGGAAACATCTGTTCCTTGCTTCTTGCAGCTTCTGCTGGCTGCCAGTGCCAACATTCCTTGGCTTGTGACCACATCACTCCAATCTCTGCCTCTGTCCTCACATCGTCATCTCTCATGTGGAGTGTGTATAATCTCCCTCTACCTCTCTTATAAAAATACTTGTGATAGCATTTAGGGACCACCCAGGTAACCCAGGATTATGGGCCTGTTCCAAACGGGAAGAGGGGGAAAGGAAGAAACTGGTAAAGGGCCATGAAAACTGATTACATTGTATAATGAGGAATGTACTAGTTATCCTGATTTGAGCATCACATATTGCACACAGATATTGATATTCATGCTGTACCCCACAGATATGTACAATCAACTATGTAAACAAATAAATAAATAAGTATTGTGATTCATTTATTCCTCATTTCAACCCTGTGAGGTTCTGCCATCATCTGTGTTTTATAGATGAGAAGCTCATTTTTGACCCTTCAGTAGTTAAATCTTTGAATATCTGGTAAAAGGTTTGGTCCTTCTCACCATAAAAATCAAACGCACATGAGCATTTGCATGCAATTACAAGGACGCACAGATGTCAATCTAAAGCTCATCTATGAGTTTCAATAAGTTCCCAAAGGAAGAAAAAATCATTGATGTCTAATACCTGGATAATATGGTACATCAACTCAGTTTAATATTATGCAGCTATTTAGACTGATGTTATAAATCACAGCAATTCCTTGAACTTCTGGGGATGGATGAATGATTATGACATGAGGGGGAGGGGGAGAAGGAGAGGGGAAGGGGAACAGGTGAGAGGTCATGAGGGTCAACTACAATGTATATTGAGAAGTTAAAATAAAAACATTAAATAAATAAAAAATAAATAAACTGATGTTATAAAGTGAAAGAACTTTTAATGACTTGGGAAAGCGTTCATGATAAATTGTTAAATGCAGAAGCAGATTATAAAATAAGGTGCATAACATGAGCCCCATAAAAATATATGGGCAGGAAAAAAAAATGTGAGGCTAGGTACCAAGCATTAACAGTGACTATTTCTGGATATTCTGAGATGATAGATAATTTTTGTTTCTTCTTTATGATTTTTTTCACATGTTCCAAGTTTGCTGTTATAAATAAGTAATCCTTTCATAGTCAGACATAATTGTTTTTTAAAGAGAAATAACCTAGTGACATTGCCTTGACAAAATTAATGTTTTATTTTTTCCCAGCTCCCAGATATAAGCTCCTGGCCTTCCCAAGGAAAAGGGCATCTGCATCAAGGCCACCTAACCAAAATCAAAGTACACGATCAGTGGATACTAGTAAATTCCACATACTTGTGTGTAAAAGTGGAGATACTTTCATCCCCAAGAGATAGGGTGGGTATCAAGGCCACAAATGGAAAGGTGAGGGTGTCCCTGCTGTTTAAGGAGAGAGTCCCCCAAGTGTCAGGTCTCAGACACATGCCCAGGAGAAAACTGGCTCCCGGGGACCAACCGGAGGAGAATGGGATAAACATAAAGTACATGTTGCTGTTAGGAGCAAAGCGAACAGATGGGTCTGGAATCTGCACGCCAGGTCTGAGTGCCATCCTGAACAACAGGAGAGGATATTGCACATTTATTTTTCTCTCACTCTAAATATTTCTCTGGCCAGAAAAGGTTTGTTGGAAACAGTTGTAACCTTCAGAGAATTGATTAAATATCCGGTTTAGCAATCCCACTCAAAATACATACAGAAATAGAAACTGATAATCGAACTTGCTATGTTATTTCCCAAGCTTTCCTCCTCTTCCTGTCAAATTCTGTCCATCCTTAGACACTTTTCTCTCCAAAAGACATGGTGAGATCACTCAAAATACATACAGAAATAGAAACTGATAATCGAACTTGCTATGTTATTTCCCAAGCTCTCCTCCTCTTCCTGTCAAATTCTGTCCATCCTTAGACACTTTTCTCTCCAAAAGACATGGTGAGACGGTGAGAACCAAACTTGCATAAGTTGTTTCTCAAAGTACAAATCTCAGCTCTAGCAAAATCTTCCTGCAAAAGAAGGGGACTGGCCTGAGTATGAGTAACAAAGAGGAGTTAATCCATTGAGGAAAGGAGGGTGTTACCAACAGCTGCAAGAGCACAGTCGGGGCACAGAGACGCATGCCCACATGAATAGGGAGGTAGAGAACGGCAGGAGAGGAGACCAGGAACACCTGCAGGGGGCGCTAGAGTTTATCATCTCACAGGAGAGGTAGCAGCATGCCCTACAAAATGTTCGGAGTGCCATAGGGAGGTGTGTGTGGCTCACCGGAAAAGGGCCTGTTCCAAACGTGGAAAGTCAGTTCTAAATACCACCTGACTGTGAAGCCTTCTTCAATGTCTCCACTCACAATTAACCACTTCCTCCCCATGCTCCCTTAAAGCACCTCTTTATACCTCTAGTGTAGTACAAACAGCAGATGCCTAGGCCCCGCCACCAGGTTACTAAATTGGATTTTGAGCAATGCCAGCGAAGCCTCTGCCATTTCTCCCTCTCACACATGCTCTTTTCTTGGGTGAATGAATAGACATCTCCAAGAACAGGGCTTCCTGAACTGGCTGGTGTTGTATGCAATGGATCATTAGCTTTTTGCTTTTGTTTTAAAGAATATGCATTTCCTTTCCATTATTGTGTGGGTTACAAGAAAGGCTGTGGGGTTTAAGTTTGCTTGATATAGCAGGAGGGTAGAGCCACGTTTAGCAAACGTTACCAAAGGACTTCCGTGATTGTAACAAGCTCCTTGGGTGGTTTAGATGTACAGGAAGGTCTACAAAACACTAACAAGTACCCTGGTCTGAGCTCAACCACAGTTCATTCTCTCTCTGTCTATCACCTGCCTCAGACTGTGAATGGGATATCTGGTCTCCAGAGTCCAGTATCCAGCACAGTGCTAGGAACACACTAGGTACTGAACGAATGGACAGGTAAAACTCTCTGTCTCTACCTCTGCCCACTCAGACCCACTTCTGCTCTTGTGTCAGCTCAGGTCCTGGAAATCTCTTTCTTTCAAAGATTAAAATAAAGGCTCTCCACCCCAGCTGCACACTAGAATCACCAGGTGAATATTTTAAAACGATAGATGCTCAGGCCACACTCCTAGAGATGCTGGTGAAATTGGTCTGCATAGGACCTAGACATGAGTGTTTTCTAAAGCTTCCCAAGGAGGAAATATTGTATCCTTTATCTCAGCAGGCAAACCACAAGGCTAGAAGCAGCCCTGGAGGTCAGACTCCCAAGAGACTAAAACAGACTAAAATAAAGTCTCTGGATGACCCATTTAAAAGAGCAGTTATGCTCTTAAAGAGCAGAATACTCAACACTGTAAAGCAAGATGGCAGGCAAAGGTCTAATGGCCTCTATACTCTGGATGGAGACAGTAGGGATCTGGATGGGCTAGTGGCTGGACACTGAAAGAAATAGAAAAGGATTCCCAGGCCCCAACTACAGGCTCCTATTGTGACCTCCAGGGCTGTGTCCAAATGATCCTTTCCGAAACCCTCCACAACTGATCTCCAGGGCGGCACATGAAACCAGGAAGAAGGCTCACCCTACTCTGCCATCTCCAAGCCTTGGAGTCTGCAGAACTGAGTCCCTCTATCAGCATCATCACTGAATAGCTGTGGGAACTCAGGCAAATCATTCAACCTCCCAGAGCCTGATTCCTCATCTGTAAAACGGGGATGACAAAACCCAGCCCACTGCATCGAGCTGTGAGAAGGTTTTGATATAGCAACATATGTTATGTCAAGTGTCTTCCTCATTAAAAGTTCATTCTCTTTTCCTAAGCCAAAAATGCAGATATATGGCATAAAGACAACACAAGGTGTTCCTTGAAGAAGCAGCCTTACAGAAAGAGAGAACCTTGCGATAAGGGTTGAAACATAAAATGTTCCAGAGAGACATCTCCTCGGGTGCCGATGCCAAAGCCCACGGCTGATCTTTGTGTTCATCAGAGCATGCCCGCTTCTCAGTACAGGTGTGCTCTTCTTTGGCAGGGCTGGTTTTTATGCAGCCAGTTGGGGAGATAGAGCTGATTTACTGCCAGAGAGGACCTCCATCACTTGAAGACTGAAATGACTCTGGGGATTCATGTGCAACTTTCAGCTGAAAGCCTTGTGACCCAGTCAGACAGAAAGCAAAGCCTGGGGCTGAGGCAGCCATCAGTGGGGTCACTGGGAGGAATTTGGCACAATCGGCCAAATGGTTTTAAATAGAAAGCAGAACGTCTATGTTGCTGCGCGCTGAGACTTAGGCACATACGGTCGGGAGGTCCAGGTGCAAGAATACACAATTAACATGGGGTCCACAGGGCTGGAAATGGCATTTCACGTGACATTCTGGACTTTGGCAGCTGACCCCAGTCCAGAGCCACGGCGGCTGGCTCGTATGAAATGCTGCCATGCCATCCAAGATCATCTCTCATCACAGTGTTCCCAAAGAAACCAAGGCAGCACTTTCTGTTACGAACCCACACGAGGTCTAATTTCCCCTGAAATGGAGCCTCTGAGGCCCACAGGAAGTACTATAGCTTTGGAAAACAACCAAAAATAACTAACAGTTATAAATTTAGCTAATTACTATACATAATATTGGACAGCCAGTAACGATGATGAAAGGAGAGACTGAAGAATCAAGGAAGGTGCTTATTTTATATGGTTAACATATGAAAATGATACCAACACCACGACTTCAGCCCTGCAAAGTGTCTGCATGTGGGAAGGGAACAAATATGCTGGGCTCTATTGCAAGGATAATTTTATTTAATCCTTACAACAACTCCAGGAGGTATTTTTATTTTTCCCATTTTGTAGATAAAAAAATGAAACTCGTCCAAGGGTCGTATGTTTCTGACAATGGCTTTAACAAAACCAGCATCCTTCTGATATATCTCAGCCCCAGACACCCCATCTTACCTCTTCCTTTCAATATCTGCTCTCCAACAAGAGAGACATGTGGTAATGAACATTTATGCATCAGTATGAATTCAAGCCATTACTTCCCTCTGGGTGTTTAAGAGTAAAATAAAAAGGCAAGTTCCCCTGATAATGGATCTGAGGTTTCAAAAGCAGCTAAAAGAAGCATTTGCCAAAGCATGGAGTCCAGCACCCACTCCATTCTTGCAGCCAGTCCTAGCTGTGGGGCTATTTGGGCTCAGGGATGGAGGGAACCACAGTTCTCTGATTTCCTGCCTACACACTGGCCACAAGGCCATGCTCTCTATCATAGAAAGCCCTTAATACCACAAGACGGAAGGTATTTTCTGCCTGAAAGATATCATTACTGAATAAGAGGGGAGGGAAAACAGAAAAAGGGCATCAAAGCCTAAACAAATAACATCAGCATGAAATCTTTAATGAATGGCTCATCCAATGCGATCTACTAAAATCCAAAAGGTTTAGTAAAAGATGCCTTAAACCCAGTTTATACTGCAAATCAGCCATGAAGAAAAGTCAACACCAAGTTAATCCCCATTTAATAATTCAGTTTCAGGATGTTAAAACATATTTCTCTCTTGAAGCTCCTGCATGTACAACTGATAACAGGGCAACCAAGAAATATACTGAAAAAAGAAAAATATTCTTTTAGGAATTATATGATATCATTAGCAACTTCCAAGAAGTGGCAGTTAGTTCTTTCTGACTCCTGACTACATCTCCCAAATCCCTTCTTTTCCCCCTCTGACTGAACCCTTGACCTTGGTGTTAAGCCAGGGAAGTTTTAAGCCCTTCTTTGGGGACAACTGGCCTTGATCCAGCACGACTGTTGGCTCACTGGTTCAGACACCTAGGACCAATCCCTTCTTTTCCCCCTCTGACTGAACCCTTGACCTTGGTGTTAAGCCAGGGAAGTTTTACGCCCTTCTTTGGGGACAACTGGCCTTGATCCAGCACGACTGTTGGCTCACTGGTTCAGACACCTAGGACCGGCTGCCCAAGAATCTTCTTTGAGACAGGGGCCATTGGGTCAGGAGGCTCTTCTCTCAGACCCTTATGGGAAGAATCAGTCACATGGTGATTCTGACCTCATCAAAAGACTTGCTTAATATGGCACCAACAGGTGATCCGAGGCCAGCACCCTCACCAGTCACCCTCAGAACCCATACAATTCTCGGCTGACATCCTGAGCTCTCCCCAAATCATTCTTAGCCCAGAGCAGACCAGATCCTGCCATTGACTTAAATGTGCTCATGACCTCAGGCCTGATGCATGACCTATCCACTTAACTCTTCCCTTGACATTCTGGAAAGGGCTTTCTCATCTCTAATGTTCACTTGAATTGGGGCAGTTTCCAAGGCCTTCCTCAACAGAGTTGTACAGACTTGCAAGAAAGTGCCCAACTCATCCTTCTTCCCCATCAAAACTTTGAGCTGACCCAGGTGAAGCACTCTCCTCCTTTCTCCCAAGCCTCCCTTGTTTCAAAGTGCAGAGAAAACTCCAGAGTAAAAGTGGTTCTTGTCAGCTGTTCTCAGAAGAGCAGCACTTTATGCAAACGTCAAGCAGGATGACCCAACGGTCAGGTCCATAATTGACCACAAAGCAGCCTCAGCTTCTCCCTGAGGCTCCCTGCTTCCCCACTCCCCACGACAGCTCCCTGGATGCCTTGGCAGCGCTTGCAACTGCACAGAAGAGAAATTAAAAGCAAATTTGCATCACCTTTGCTCAGTGCTAGAGTGCTCAGTTTTAATTTGCATTTTATTTGCAGAGCACTTGCATATAATATTGTAGAAATGCCCAGAATTCTCCCTTCCCCCTTCTTACCCTGCCTGCTTCTCCTCAGCTATGACTCCAGGATGCCTGTGAATTCAGCAAGTACATTACAGAGGGAACCAGCACCCTGAGGAGCTAAACTGCAGAAACTCTTGGGGGCATCTAAGAGGTAGAGAATCTGAGGAGCAGGAGTTTGGCAGTAGTTAGATTCGACCTGTAATGAAACAGAGCCCAGATATGTTTTCCTTATATATGAAATCAGAGTAAAATTCTCCTCACTGTCCACTGTGCAAATGTGCATGATGCTGACTCAAAACCACCAACTCTCAAGATCGGTTTAACACAATTCCAAGCCTGGTGAGACGCCATGGGGCAGCGACACTGTGCCATCTGTGAAACCCTGATGGTCCGTTTTAATATCGCTTCCCCTTTAACAAGTGAACTTTCTATGGCTCTGGTTCTATTGAGTGTTACACCCACCTGCCTATCGTCCCACCTGGCACCTGTATGGTGAATCCCCAACTCCAAGATCCACCCCACCCTGACACAGCATTTGGTTCACCCCAAAACTAACCTAAGACCAAGATAACACCTCCCAACACACATACTCTTCTGCCAGTACAATACTATAATACACTATGATTTCTGTAAGACCTAAAGTTTACACAAACACACACACACACACACACACAGAACAAGAAGGAGATAGGAAATGCACCACATCATACCAAGCTAAAGGTTCAGGGCCCTCGCTAACCACCCTCCTCCCTGTTTACACAGACAAGCAGTTTCCAACATGAAGGAATTTGGCATTTAAAAAAAAAAAAGGTGAGAACACTTTGCTAAATATGTTCCTCCAGTGTCAAAAATGACAGCCAGGTTCCAAGATATACTTTAAAAAGAAAACAAAATCAAAGCAAAAGCAATGGGATAGTGAACACAGAAAGGACTCTCCCCACACACACTTCATCCAAAAAAAAAAAAAAGCACAGATTAAATTGGTTCTTTTCTTCTTTCTTTTTTCTTTGTTTTCAACTGTTGCCAAGTTATTTATCCCTGGAAAGCCACTTACTTTTTCAAGGTGAAGTATTTCTTTGTGAGATGACTTATTTCACTTGGTTCCACTTAAGTTTATGGTTCTTGGTTAAGGGGGGAAATATCAAATCATAGAACACTGGAGTACAAAGGGATCTTCAAAATATCATTTGCCTTCTCATTGCATAAAGGAGGAAATCTGCTCAACCACAATTAAGTGACTTTCCCAAGGTCACACAGACAGACACTCAACAGCAGAGACAATAAGAAACCGGGTCCCCCACCTCTCCCTTTCTCCTTTCTCTCCCTCTGTACTCCTGAAAGAAGAGACTATTCAGAGATGTCCTTGGTGACGCTGACATCGCTTCTGTTCAGACCCTTCCCCCTCACTCACCTACGACCTTTGACAATCATGCTCCATGTCCTTGCCCTCAGTTTCCTCTTCTGTCCACCAAAAGTATTTGTGGAAGTTTTCTCCTCCAGATGCACGGGGAGGCTACTAATGGCTAAAATTTAAGCCCCCTATAGCTCAGCTTGGTTGCTTCTCCCTCCGGCTTCTGGGAAGCTCAGAGCTAGGTTTCCTATGCTTAACTGAAATGAGTCCCCTTAGCCTGTATTTTTTGGGATGTTTCTTGCTCCACACCACCCCCTTCATTACTTTCTCATTCTTTTATTCTTGTTTCAATCATTTTATTGTCTCCTTGTCTCTTTTGTAAATTGCCTCCAATCTTCTTTGGAAGGGTATAGTATAAATAATCATAATGAAACTCTCAAGACTTTTCAAGCTTTGAGGAGAAAGGTAATGTATAATTTTCATGCCTCTTGTTCCAACATCAGGAATCTTAAACTAGTGAGAACATTCTTTTCGTGCCAAGACTATGAAACAAAACAGACAGAGAGCTCCGAGATGCTCTTGAACATGAAGGTAAACCTGGGACCAGCTCCCTGTGCCTGCGCCATCCCACAGCCCACGGCATTCCTGCTGCATTTATCCACAAAAGCGATCATCTCCTTTATGGCTCATGCATGGCATCTGACTTATTCCAAATGCACTGGGAGCTGGGGATGCTCTGTGGTTGGCTGACCTTGTACCCACTCTGGTGCTTTGTTTGTGGATCCTCATCAAGATTTACAAAAGTGCAAGACAGATGAGAAAGGGGAAGTGCATTCCTCAGCTGGAAGAGTGGCCAAGTAACCACAAACTGCGGGCCCTCCTGGGATCGTGCTGGTCACGGACTTGGCTTCAGCAGCCCAGTGACTTGTTCGTCCAGACGTCGCCTCCGCCTGCAGTCAGTTATTCTTCACTCAGACCACCAGCCCTCTGGGTCCCGAGGAGGCAACACATGATGGAAAGAAGGCGGGTACCAGACGGGAATGGAAGGGGCCGAGGTGGGACCAAGAAGGAAGCCTCTTCCCCAGACTCAGTCCCCTGCCAGATTCTAAGACCCCTCTGACCTAACAATTATCTTTCTAAACAGCTTTGCTCCAAGCTATGGAGCCCAGGTGGACTTGAGGCAATAGCAACAGAGCATAAAGCTATCCATGTCTTCTACACAGACTGTCACATCCAGTATATGGGCACGATTATCCCAGAACAGAAGTTGTTGTCTTCTTAAAATGCAAAGTATTTCACACCCTCACCCAAGGTGTACAAACCCTAGGCCTGGAGGGAGGAGGGGGTCACAGGTGGTCGTTGTGTCACAGGCTAGTTTAAAGCTCAGTTCTGGAGGTGGTGAAGCCAGGCTCCACTCTCTACTAACAGGGTTACCCTGGGAAAATTACATAACCTCTCCAGGCTTGGGTTTCCTCATCTATAAAATGGGAACAAAAACAGAACACACCTCATTGGATCAGGTGGATCATGGTATGTGCTGGCTCAGAGCAAGTGTCATATAAAGTTTAGTCTCTCCCTCCCAAAAAATGTCTTGATCTCCAAGACTATAGTTCAGTCCCAGAAAGAAACATGAATTCAATAGCTATGAGAGTTAGTTCCACTGCCTTTCAAGTATTTGCAAAAACAATACATTTCTCCTGTTTGGGGACCAACTCACCCAAGATATACCACCTCTAAGCTTGGTCATCCAAGGCATGCAGGACTGGTTTGGGTGTGCAGTTAACAGATGGAAATTACTTATCACGTCTGTGCCTGATTTCTATTGCTTCAACCCAGATAATTAAGAATTAACTGTACATGGGTAATGCTCTTATATAGGCACAATGCTAATCTTACCATGTCAGTCCTCTGCTTCAAACCTTTCAATACATTCCCAAACCCAAGCCCCTTACGTGACATCCAAGGATCTCTATGATCTGACCCCAGTCAACCTTCCATGCCTCAGCACTTCCAGTCTCTGTCTCACCCTCCACAATCCAGCAGCACAGAACTGGTTTTTATTCCATGGTGCACAATGCACTCTTCCTTGCCTGGTGCCTATGTTCACACTGTCCCCCAGCCTGGAAAGCTTTTCCTCCCCTTATCTGCCAATTCTGCTCAGGCCCCACCTCCTTCTGGACACCATCCATGCAGCGCCCTCTCCCCCAGCAAGCTGGGGGGCATCTACTTCATGCTCTAGTTACAGCCTGCATGTCGTTTTATTGCTGCACTACCACTTTGTGTTGTAATGATCTCTATTCCTTGTCTCTTGGCTCCTCCAGAGCATGGAGAGCAAGAAGTGTGTCTCTCGTGTGTGTGTGTGTGTGTGTGTGTGTGTGTGTGTGTGTTCCAAGTGCCCAGCACATAGAAGGTATTTGTGGAAAAAATACAGGAAGGAAGGAGAGAGAGATGTGCACTTGGATGGGTCTTCAGGTAGGAGTGACTTAGCTAAATAGCACGCTGCCCAAGTACTGAGGTCTGATGGACTCAGACACACATTGCCATGCAGCAGTGAAAGGACCCTGGAGAAAGGGCCCCCACTAGAAATGCAGGACTGAGCAAAGGGGACAGGAGGAAGAGAGAAGAAGGAGGAGAAACTTCTGACATATGAGACTCCACTGTCCTTCCTGACAAGGCTCCTGAGCAGAGCTTGGCCAACTATACATTCCACAGTGGAAAAGTCAAATTGGATATCCATCAGTTGCCCAAAAGAAACACAGAGATACAGAAATCTGACCCAAGTGCTGGCAGCATCCAACTTGAAGCTGACTTCTTTTTATCTTTATTATTGGTCTCACTGACAGGCAGAAAGCCTACATTCACAGCTCCTTGAAAACCACAGCAGAGTAAGTACCAAGACTCCAGATTTAGAGCTGATGAGATATGGCATAGCAAGTGGGCCAAGGACTGACCAATCAAAAGCCTTGGCACATGGGAAAGCAGCCCAGCCCTCTCACCCAGGTGTGCACATGGAAGCAGCCAGCTTTCTCACAGCCCAACTCCTGCCTGGACCTGCACCCCACTGCCCTCCAGCTAGACCCACACCCACCCATCAGACATCCCTCACTCCTCGACTTCCTTCTTCCTCCCATCTGCTCATTCAGTCTTCAGAGCTCAAGTTAATGGAATTTGTAGATGTTTAACTTACTGTGATACTTCAGATTATCATTTATTAGACATTCATTCTCCTCTCACTTTTTTTTTTTTTGCTATAGAGTAAACTTCCCTCCTCTACTAATGCTGAACTTCACCATCTGACTTGTTAGGTCAATGAAATGTGAGTGAATATGAGTGTGTGGTTTGGCTTCTGTCATCCTCCACGAGAACATGTCTAAGTGGTTGCCAATCCAAAGAGAACGTGGATCAGAACTGAACACAGCCTGAAGCCTGGAGCCATGTCCAGGTGACCCACAGCTTGAAACATAGTTGCCCCTGCCAGCCCAGAGACCCATGAATGAGAAAAATGAATGCTTGGTTGTAAGCCCCTGAGGTTCAGGATGCTTTGTTATGCAGTCCTCCTGTGGCAACGGCTAACCAATACACTCTGCCGTAGCTAAACTTGATTGTTAGTTTGTTCTTTCTCCATTTATCTGCATCACATGGTGACAGCTTCTTTGCAAATGCAGTCAGTGCAGGATGGTCTCTGAATCTCACCAGCAGTTTTGGTGGCTTTCCCATCACCCAATACACATGCCTGACACTTGCCAATAGATGGTGCCTGACACTTGCCAGAGTTGAGATGGCTGGTGGTTTGCTGCCTCTGCCTGATTTCCCACCATCCGCAGGATTTCCACTCCAGTCCTTATTGGAAGCTGTGTGTGCCCCGCCACCCTCTTCCTCTGCCTCCCCCTGCCCAGGAAGCACACAGAGTGAAGTGGTCAACAGGAGATGGGGCCCAGCCCTGAGCTGCTGGCAGCGGCTCTCCCTCTGTCCTCTTGGGCAGAAGACAGATGCTGCATCTGTGCATATGGGCAGTGGTAATGAGAACTCCCTGTGGCTTCATGCAAGGGAATCAGGCGGCATAGGCAACGCAGGCCAAACTTCCCTTCTCGTTCCAGAAATGACAGTGAAACAAATGGCAGGAAATTCATTCTGCTGACCAACACAGGAAGGATTGCCAGGGCACAGCTCTCGAAGTGGGGAGAAAGCAAGAGGAAAGATAAGGGAGCAAGAGACAAAGAAAAAGAGAGAACAACTATGACTAACTTTATTTTTTATTTTTATTTTTTTTTATTTTTATTTTGTCAATATACAATGTAGTTGATTATTATGGCCCATCACCGAAACCTCCCTCCCTCCTCCCTCTCCCCCCTAACTTTCATGTGCAAATCAATCTACATTACATTATTGGCCTTCATAACTCTGTCCATACAAATCTTACCTTATCCAGTTCTAAAAAGGCTTAAATCTTACGAATGTCTGCTATCCAGAAAGCTTGGCTGACATTCCACTAGAATTCTAAATAGCCAAGGTGCCAGATAGGGAGGACCAAGGGGGGTTGGGGGAGGCTGCTGTGAGCAAGCCCACGGCTACAGTACAACCTGAGATGTTCTTAGGTATGAATGGGCCTGTGCCACTGGCAGAATGAAGAGGTGCATCAGGGCCCCCTCCCCAGGATCATGCTATACCCAGAAGGAATTCTGGGGATGTACAGTGTGGACGTACTGCACAGACATGCTGTTGAGATGCTGGCTGATTCATCTGTAACCTCCGGACCTCAACACCCTCACCAAAGATCCATCTGAGTGTGCAACTAACCGGCCACTCTGACCCAGGGAATTTCCTCCTGGGAATTTCCATCTGTAGGAGACTGGCCCACAGGTGGAAGGACTGAGAAGAAATACAATGAGTTATTAGCATGAACCTCCTTTAATCCCCTGTATTTAAACTGGCATTTGGACTCAGGATTTAAATAAAAATAGTAAACAATAAAAAAGAAAAAAAGTCCCTGAGCAACAACACATTTTAAATTGTAACTTTAAAAAAAAAAAGACTGTGATGGTCACAAATACCAACCGTGATCACCAGTACCACTCTCCTCCTCTTCCTTGGTTCTAGAAAGGCTGAGTCACAGAACCACTTCGGGGGGTCAACAGGCCAGAAAAAGGCTTCTGGGGTCTGCTTACCAATGTAAGGAAAAAAAGAAGGAAAGGAATCACACCTAAAAAAATAGTTTTGAGGAAAAAACTGTCAGCATTTTCATAAGGAAATTATTAGTCCGACTGAAATAGGTACATCAATGCTATCATTTTCAACGCACCCACAATAAAGGAAGCCAGTCCAAGGACCACTGGTGAACACTTGGTGGATTCCAAGGAATCTGCAGTCAGCCCTGTGAGAACTAGACCCCGGGGAGGAGAGCCGAAAGCACCAGACTAGGAGTCGGGACCCTACACACGAGCGAGGTGGCCAACTCACACCACCTCTAGCAGTCACATGCTCCTCAACTGCAAAGGGAGGCGAGATACCAATGAAACAACTCTGAACTCAATAACGCCCCATATACATTTTAGAAATGATGTTTTGTGTGATTCTGCAAAGTGTCTGGTAAAAACTGAGTAAAGCAAGGCTCCTAAGGTAAATGATAGGAAAGACACAGAATCTCCTTAGTATAACCTTTTAAAACTACACTGAGCATCTACCTACTTGGTGATTCACGCTTTCTGAAAGTTGTATCATTGAGTCCTCACAACAATTCTATAAAATAGACATAATTCCAATTTTACAGATGAGAAATTGAGACTCGGAAAGAGTAAGTGACTTGATTAAAGTCACATGGCTACTGAGTGGCAACGTGGGGTTGGCCCCTGGACTTGTGGCCTTGATTCCCTTGCACTGAGTTCTGCAGCGTGGGTCTGCAGATGTGTAATAACTGACTTTTCCTGACCTATCTATCAGTTTAGGGACATAATCTGTGCCTGTGCACACATTCTTACAGTTTCTGCCTCAGAAGACACCCTAGACATAATGTGTCATTTCAGGAGGGGTGAACCACTCATCCTGACAGTTCCCTCCCACCCCCATCAGCCGATGGGACCTGACACCATTGGGATCACTGTCCCCTCCCCCTCTATGTTGTTGACATGGATATTATTATAGATGATGCTAAGAGAGGCTCAGCAGCATCTCATATTCTATCATTGGTCCCCTTTGGAAAGAGGAGATGCTTATGGAAAACCTCCCTTTCCGTCCTGAGTCAAGACATTCCTTGGGTGATTGGAGGGGAGCCCCCTCCCCACCCTGCCGCCATTTGGAAGTGATTACCACTGAGATACCCTGACAAAGTGAGTGATGCAGAGCATTCGCTCCTGGATGCTGAGCGAAGAGCTCGCCGCACACTCCCCACCCCCAGCCCTTGGCACACGCAGCTACAGAGAGCCTGGAATCCCACTTGGATGCTGATTTCCAAGGCTTGCTTTCCACTTTCTGATACATGGGATCAACTTTAATAACAAAAACCTGGCAGGAAAGGCACCTCTGCCTAGCGAGAGCCCCCAGTGGCAAAGCCGAGGAAGTCCTGGTGGGGGCTGGAGGGGACTGTCGGCTCGTTTGTTATCTCCCTTGCGAGATGCAAGGGCAACCTGTGACCTTCCCCAGGCCTTCTGCCTCAGATCCAACAGCAGCAGCAACTGTCTCCATGGTGGCTTCTTCCCCCTTTCCTTAAGGACGCCTCCCCCACCACCTCCAGCCACATTCCATCCAACCCTTCCCATAGGTTTAGCTTGTGCTGTGGATTCTTGGGGTAATTTGCACTCCCCACAAAGCTCTCAGCAGTTTCTCCAGGCAGGAATGCAAAATCCACTGGGGACCTGACATTGCCAGGTGCTCAGGAAGACCAGAGAACCATCCACCTTCCCCACAGCCCAAAAAAACCATCTCCTCCTCATGTCTGGAGCTAGAAGATTGGTAGGTTGGACTTGGCAAGCCAAATCACAGCATCCCAACTTCTACAGAAATCACCACATTGTAAGATCCCAGAGAGAAGACATATCCCATCCCACTGCCCTCATAAGAAAAAATAAAAATGAGAATAATTCTTGTCCACCTACCCTGAACAGTCATTTCTTCAAAGCTGTTTTGTTAGCTATTTGCAACTACCTGATGGCACAAATATTCTTCCCATTTTACAGAAGAAACTAAAGCCTCAGGAATACAAAATTTTGCCTGATGTTCTACTGCCAGTGAGCAGTGGTCACAATTCAAAGTTATTGCATAAACACGTCTAACAATAGGAGTACCCTGCCACACCCTCCAAACTCTGAGGATCATCAACCTCTTTCCCAGAACTGTCACCAAAGGTAAAGGCCAAGTTCCGACCTGTAGACCCTGCATCGAGGGAGAAAGAGAAAGGTGTACCTGCCCCACAAGTTCCTGGGAAAGTGAGCTCTTCCAGCTCCCTCTGCACAAAGGCACTGAAGCTCTCTGAAAGAGGACGCAGGCCACTGTCGTTGTAAGGCTCAATTCTTCTTGGAGCTTCTCAGAGAGCACTGGCGTGTGACGTGCCCTTCATGATGGCTGAGAGCTCCTCAAAAGACTTTTACCTCATAGCTTCAAAGTGACCCTGAATAGAACTCCCAGTACTGTCATGACCATTCAAGCAGGTGGTCCTGAGCTACTCGCTCTACTTTAGAGGCTACTGAGCATTATTTTATCCTTGTGTCACCTAATCAACCCAGACAAATGAGAATTTCTTCTGTTTTTAATGGTTTCAATGTTTTCCTTTGTTTTCTAAATGTCTAGGCTCTATTTCTGCAATTTAAAAAAAGTACTAGAATATCTCCCTTATTACTATTCTTATGGGCTTTGAGGTTGAAAACTGGAGCCATGAGGACAGAGAAGAGTTATTGCTGTTCACTAGATTAGCAAAATAGCAGTATGGTATGCTAGCCAGAGCTCAGTCTGGGAATCAGGAGCTTGTGGTGCTGAGTCCAGCTCTGCCTTACTTGCCATTGCTCTGAGAAAGATTTCATGGCATTGATGTCTTTCATTTTTTCATACATGAAACAGGTATGCTGATTATGGCAGATTAAAGCTTTCTCATCATAAATTATTTGACTCTCTTCAAAAGAGAGCTGGGACTGTGTCCCCTCACCATGAATCTGAGTGGATTCTACAGCAGTGGAAGTTACACTGTGCCAGTTCCCCAGACCAGGTTTTAAGAGACTGGCAGCTTCCACTTCCTGTCTCTTGGATCATTCGTACTTGGAATCCAGCTACCATGCTGTGAGGAAGCCCAAGCAACCCTGTGTAGAGGCTCACATGGGGAAGAAACAAGACCGCTCAGCCAACAACCCCAGCTGAGCTCTCAGGCAAGAGCCAGACTGGCTTACCAGCCACATGCATGAGCCATCTCAGAGACAGATCCTCCATCCCCCACTGAGCCACCCCAGCCAACACTGCACTAAACAGCAACAAGCCACTTTTGCTGAGCCCTGCCCACATTGCAGATTCATTAGCAAAACACATGGCCGTTGTTGTTTCAAGCCACTAACTTTTGGGTTAGTTTATTATATGGCAATAAATAACAGGAATCTATATTTAGACTTTTGTGGGGAGAAAAGGGAACTGAACTAAATATAGAGGAATTATCTTTTTCAAGTGTGGCTCTCCAGCTCACACGCAGAGGCTGAACACCAGCGGTGGGGGTTGGGGGGGAGTCCCCTGAAGAAGCAGCAGCATTCTCATCCAACAGCCTTACCTCCCCATCACTGGCAGAGGGTTAGTCATGCTCAACTTACCCTAACTGGAAACAGTATAGAGTCCACAGGCAAGTTCATCACAGGAAGACCAGCAAAATTTATGGGGCCCAATGGCAAAGTGAAAATGCAGGGTCCCTTGTTCAAAAATTAAGAATTATAACTTTATGCTTACATAAAATTATTAAGAGTTCCAAGAGGGGTCAGCAGATAATCGAACCAAGAAGTTGGCCCTCCACCCCAGCTTAATGGCCTGGCTGATTCATGTCATAGGCACATGCATCCTAAACCCTAGAAACCCATCTCCTCCACTCCTGACCCCAACCCATTCTGGTATTTTCATTTAAAATAAGCCACAATCTGCCTTGTGTCACGAGCCATTTTTAGAAATGAACGAGCAACTTCGTACTTAGTCACACACACACCTCCCTCCCTCTCTCTTCTGTTGTAGTTGTTGTTGTTGGGGTTGGGTAAGAGAGAAGAGTTTTTGAAAGGTGTGGGCCGGGTTTAAGGAAAACAGCAAAAGATGGAATGGGACCCCAGGGCTGGAACCTTCAGGGAGCTGTGAGCACCCAGGGCCTGAAGGGGCAGGTGTAGGGAGCAGTTACTAGAACTCAGACAAGGCTGCATGGACAGAGACACGTGACAGTAGCTACAGCTTGTGATAAAAGGACAAAACCAACATGTAGGGACCGCGGAGGGAAGGAGCCAGGGGAATAAGTACCCACGCGCATTCTCCCTCTGCCTTCCGCTCTCCTACCAGTGCCTCCTGCTGGTTAAACCCAAGAGAAGCCAGAGGACAGGTGAGCTCACTGAGGCGGGGCACACAAGCCAGTCTCACACAAGCACATGTGGAAGCTAAGACCATTTTTAAGGAAGCTGGAAAAGCCCTCTTTAGAAAATCCTCAACATTTCCCCATGAGTCCCTGTAAAAGGTCAGCGTCAGCAGAGGAAGCCCTTGGTTGCCATTTCCCAAGCTGCCCTCAGAAATCAGGGCTGGGCAGGCAGCTGAGGGGGCAGAGCAGAGCATGGTAAGGCTGGAGGTGGCAGGGCCAGCCTTACCCCACAGCCGTGCGAAGGAGTGTTAACAGAAAACAGAGAGAGGCCACCCAGCCAGCAACCCAAGCCAAGCGGCAAACATCTCCACAAGCTGACACCTCCCTGAGAAATAACTGCTGTCTCTGCCATTTGTGTGGGAGATGCCTTGGTGGGGAGGCGCCAGGAGCGCTCACCACATGCGAGATTCTGACTCCAGAACAAAGCCGTGAGCAGGGCAAAGCAGGGGCAGGAGGATCCTCCTGTCCTCAGCTTCTGCGAACCCCACTTCCCAGGACGCTTCAGAACAGGCTCCAGCAACCCTGCTTTCGTGCTTGCATTGGAAGGGAGGGAACCTCCAGATCCATGGTAGTGTTTTCATACATCGCCCTTTCCAGATTTTAAGATCTCACAGGAGACAGGGTGCAGCATCCCAAATGTCAGACCTGCTACTTTCTAGCTGGTACCCATCTCCCTGACCTTTTTTCTTCCTTATGTCCTAGCTTCTCTTTTTCTTCATTTTATTTCTTCTAGCTTTTCCTCTACCTTTAAAAAAGCTATTTTCATTCAATGTGCTTATTTTTCTTTTTCACCTCTCATTTTGTAAATTCCCTCCCTTTTCTCTTTTCTTTGGTCTTTCAGTGCTTGAACAGAAAGAGAACATATGATCTCCAGACCCACAAGAATTCTAGGGTCCAGCACCTTCCCCCTTTAAGCAAGACTGGCAGTCTCTCTTCTCTGTAGTGCCTAGCAGGTTGCCTTTACTCACAACATGCACCCAGTAATGGTCAGAACTAATGACTAACTAAGGCACAGCCAGTAGATGACAGTCAATGGCATCCACTTTACATCAGTTAGGATCAACCACAGGCAGTCTCACTTCAGAAGCTCTGGACGCAACACTCCAGAGGCTCCTGGTGGACTGGCCACATAATTGCTTTTTCTATTGCCCACCCCCTAGGTTAAGAGATGAATTGGATACCCTGCACAAGAAGGGACAGTCTGGAGATCCACTGGTCGTCTCTCTTGACACGTCCAGCAAGACATGTCTTATCAATTAACATTGTCTCTTATTAAGCCTGTTTCCCTTCTTTGTCTTTCCCTTTCATTCTGATCTCTACCCCTCCCCGGTTAGTGAAAAAGATTCTAGTAAGTCACAGCTTTTATGTTCATGAAGGGGATGTCACCACAGACCACATTCACAACTCCCGATGGGTCCTCCCCTCCAGCCATGCCCCCCTTTGGGCAGACTCCACCCACCTTCCCTAAGCTCCCTTCTGCCAACATCCACACTAAGCAAAGGATGCTTGGGAAAAGCTCCATTTCTTTTCATCTCCACCCACTCCAACCTGGGTTTAAAGCCCTCCCGGGACATCGGCACAGGAACTTTAGAAATCCTAACCATAACTTTGTACTTTGAACACTGGCTTTGAAGTATGTGCTAACGGCTGTAATTGGCATTACGGAGGAAGGTTAGAATAAATTACTTGTAGCTAAGGAGCAAGCAAAGTGAAAATTACACAAGTCGTCTTGTATTTGGTCCTTAATCCAACACTGTAAAACTAAATCCCTGTCACCCTGACTCCTTGTTAGTCTGAAGCACAGTGCAGGGTTTCACAATCCTGCACTTCGTCTGCCAACCTTGAGTTCTGGCCCCTGTAGCCAGCACAGAAAACCTCAAAATCATTAAGGAGGCACCATCCACTCCTGACACGTGACTCACCAAATAGCTCTATCCCTCTCCTAGAACCTTGACTCCAGCAGCTCAAAGTTGATCCTCACCAACGTGTTGCCTAAAAAAAGGTTCGAGGATCACCTCTCTCAGCAGTAGTGTTTTTAAATCAAGGGTTCTGAAAATTGGAAGTCTCAAACACCCAAAGGGCTTCTTCTCTATGGCAGTATTTCAGATATTGTCATGGGGGGCAGATGGGCACTGCTCAAGTGAAGACCTACTGTTCGTCTCTCATAGCAGAATGCCAGAGTTAAAGTCAGGCTATTAGTGGATAGACACCTCTTCCCTCCACCCTACCCACAGTCTATTTGTGTGATGTGGTGGGTATTTCATTTTTTCTGACAGAAGTTGGAAGGTTTTTCTTTCTTTAGTTGGCTTAGTTGGTGACTCTGTCCTGTGTATGTACATATGTGCGTGCGTGTGTGTATGTGTGTATCTATACACAAGGGTACTACAAAAAGTTCATGGAAAAATGGAATTAAAAAATAATATGAATCCTTTCATGAGCTTATTGAAGTCTCCTCATATGTGTGTGAGAGAGAGAGCACACAGGTCTGAAAAAGTGATGGGTGGACACTGGGCAGTGGCAGAGGTCACACAATGCTTGTCCCCTTCCCAGGCCCATGAACTCCTTGTGTGAGCTGATGATGGGGAGATGGGTGACGGCAGAGTGGAGAGGCCTGGGAGCACCACACCACTGCTCCAAGGCTCAGGGACAGAGCACAACCAGCACTGTGGTCACCTTGAGGACTGGCAGTCCTGGGGGCACCAGCACCAGCCCTTGGTCCATACACTAGCAGCCTCATGGTGGGCACCCTTGGCAACAGGGCCTATGGCTCTCTCTCAAGCTGCTTTGTGAGAAGAGACTGCTGCAGGGAGGAGTGGGGGCATGAGGGAAAGGTCAGGAATCTGCTGGAGACTGGGGCTGCCATGCTGGTGCAGAACACATACCGAAGTACTTGGTGGGGGAGGGGGTTGGGGGTCTTTTCAGGTGGAGTTAAGGGTGGTGGAGCCAGAAGAAAAATCTTTAATGTTAATATGCCTTCATTTGTATGTGCATGCAGATGGGGCCCCCAGGGACATCTGAGTTACACATGTGAAGCTGTCAGTGGAGTCAGATGTACTGTACTTTTTTGTTTGTGTGTGATTGTTGTATATTTTTTTCTTTTTTTTTTTTTTTAAATTAACTCCCACAAATAAGTGAGGACATGTGGTATTTTTCTTTCTGTGCCTGGCTTATTTCACTTAACATAATTTTCTCTAAGTTCTCCCATGTTGCTGCAAATGACAGTATTTCATTCTTTTTTGTGGCAGAGTAGTACTCCGTTGTATAAATATACATTTTCCTTATCCACTCATCTCATGATGGGCATTTAGGTTGGCTCCAACTCTTGGCTATTGTAAATAGAGCTGCAATAAGCATGGGAGTGCAGGTATCCCTTCAACATGATGATTTCCATTCCTATGGGTATATACCCAGCAGTGGGATTGCTGGGTCATATGACAGTTCTATCTGTAGTTGTCTGAGGAAACTCCATACCATTTTCCATAAGGGCTGCACCATTTTACAGTCCCACCAGCACTGTAGGAGTGTTCCCCTTTCTCCACATCCTCACCAGCATTTGTTATTCTGTCTTTTTGATGATAGCCAGTTTAACTGGAGTGAGATGATATCTCAGTGTGATTTTGATTTGCATTTCCTGGATGCTGAGTGATGTTGAGCACTTTTTCATGTACTGTACTTTTACAGCACAAGAGAAAATGGAAGGGCAAATGAGGGAGAGTCAAGAGAAGCTCAGAGGCGTCATTCTGTTGAGTCAGAACCTTCCTACCTGGGTCCCAAGGTGCACCCAGGTTTGGGCAATGCTTCAACCCTCTCTCCTGCTACCCTCGACAGTATGGAGGTTTCCCTTCCCTTTTGCTATACAAACATTTCTGATCAGAATCTGGTTCAGTGAGAATGAGTTTGGAAAAAATAGGAGGCAAAAAACCACTCTAGAAAAAACTACCCTGATAGCATTATTTATGGAATTGATACTTGCAAATGGCTTAAGGGAACTCTCCCATATATATTTCTGAATCCCCTCCCCACCTACCACCACCACAACACTTACGTGTGCATCAGACAAAGAGAACCCTCAACCAATGCTGATTGTGCTGTTTGTCTGAGGGGTACCCTGAATTTGTGAAGCCCAGTCAGAGTGAGAAGAGTATAGAGATGAAACCCCAAATAGTTCCAATTCTAGTTCATAATTTTTTAAGCCCACAGAAGCACACCTGTCCACAAATACAATTAATACACATAGTCCAACTATTCCAACTATGGGATACGTGGGGAATGACACTCTGAGTATTTTTAGAGGAGAAAGTAACAAAGGAGATGGCAAAATGCATACATTTGCATTCTGAATTTACCCTCCCCATTGAATTAGTTAAAATCTTGGGCTTCAGAATAAGGTGAAATTGGAATTTATTAATACAAAATAGCTATTAAAATAGAGGCGCAGAGCATGTCTGCACACCAAGGCATTTCAGAGTGTCAGTCAGGCTTTTACCGTGTGAGGAGAAACTAAAGCCATTCTGGGAACCACCGGGACACAGGTACAGCCCCCAAATGTGAAGCGTGATAGTACAACAGAATAAAATCCTTCTGAGTGGGACTCTGGGCCCAGAAGATTTCTGCAAACTATTATCTAATTTGATTCCCCTCACTGCATTACAGGGGGATTTAAAACATTTCACCTCCAGCTGAAATGGGTTCTGGTAAATTTCTTGAGAGCTCTCGCAGATCTCACGTCATCCTCTGGGTTCAGGGTCAATGCTACATTAATGACCCACCATTTATCCACTGGGTAATTCACTCCCTGGCAACCTATTTTATTTATGCTACATAAATTCAGGAAGCAATTAATAGTT
This sequence comes from Galeopterus variegatus, assembly GCF_000696425.1. Lineage (NCBI taxonomy): Eukaryota > Metazoa > Chordata > Mammalia > Dermoptera > Cynocephalidae > Galeopterus > Galeopterus variegatus. The sequence goes on along the minus strand of NW_007729512.1, from coordinate 1,192 downwards.
GCCACAAAAGCAACATAATTCAGGGTGCTTTTCTCAATAAAACTCTGAAGCAAGACACTTCTCTTATCCCAAGGCATAGAGGGGAAGCAAAGCAGATGAAGGAAAAGTACCGAATCACTTTGTCACATGTTCTGTCTTCCTCCTTTCCCTGGTTGTAGAAAAGTTGAGATGACTTTCTGGCTTTTTCTCTTAGCACTTTATTTCCACTCTTTCAACGGAATCATCCCTGTTGCTAACAGCTGTCCATGCTAGCTTTTTTGACATCCTGTTCACCTTGTGGTTCTGTTCAGGCAAAAGTAATTCAATAGTAAAACCATAAAAATCATGGCGAAAGAACAGTTTACTCATTAACCAAAGGCAAACTATCCTAATGCAAAAAATGAATGAAAGTAGGAGTACTTTCAGGACGTGACTTCTGCACTTCCCAAGCACCTCTTAGGTAGCCAAGATAGATATAACCCATGAACAGAGAGCTGACTTGCTCATGCTGGCACAGACATCAAAAGAGAAGTCAGAATTCCAACAAAATCTGCTGGCTCCAGATTCTGAGCATTTGCTAAGGCATTGCTTTATTTCTCTTCTCTGGGGGTTCCAAACCATTTGCTTGCAAGCTGTGGTAGATGCTGTTGGTTGGTTCACCCAACCCACATCCTCAGGCCCCTTCTTCCAGACAATGTCCACTGTTAGGAGGTGCCCTTTTGACTCAATGGGATGCAAGTGGAGGCCTCTGGGTAGCTTCCAGGGGAGCTTTTAAAGGAAACAAGCCTCAGCAAGTGTGACTCCCTGACCTTTTATCCTTCACCTTTTGGCCCTACCCTCTTCTTCCTGCCTGGAATGTGATTACAAGGCTGGAGCTACACAATCTTCCTGTGGCATGAGAATAAAGGCCTATGTGCTAAGCATGGATAGAAGAAATATGAAAAGAACCTGGATTGCTGATGGCATTGATGAACCACCAGGCCATCTCTGTACCACCTGTCCCCAGACTTCACATGATTTGGGAAAAGCAAACTCCCCTTCCAGTTAAGCCAGAGTTAATTGGGTTCTCTGTTCTTAGGAGCTGAAAGTATTTCAGCTGAGCTCTCTCTCTCTCTCTCTCTCATTCACACACACACACACACACACACACACAGAGAGAGAGAGAAAGAGAGAGAGAGAGATACCCACCAACCTCTTAGAAGAAAATAGAGAT